>NC_077227.1:711088034-711183141 GCF_027887165.1 Monodelphis domestica
GAATAAACCCAAACTCTATTCAGGTTTAGAGGCTGCTGGTCCAAACCAAGACATCCCGTCCCATTTACACGTGGGAGGGATGTTGATGAGTTATCTAAACACTTCTGCCATCCCTTTAAATTAGACTGGTGCTGGCTATGAAAGATCCTGTCATCACAGTCATGATCCCTAAAAGTTTCTTCTGCATTTTTTCCCCTGTGGATGAAAGACAACATGAGAGGATATAACTAAAACATGCATCCTTCTTTCTATCTGAATGGATAGGGAAGTAAGGTGGGAGGTGGCAGCCCAAGGAAGGAAGGAAGGGGAAAAAAGGCAGATCATTATGGGATGCTTGATTTGAGAGCTAAAAAAATAATAACCTTTATTAAAATGATAGATGCTCCAGGAACTGCCTACCTACATACCTGAAGCCCACTGTACCTGAGAGAAAACTCTGGTCTCTGTCTAAGAGAGAACTGGGAATGCTCAACTCACTTTTCAATGCAACTTGAGGCAATATCGAAGATAGTTTCATGATGTGACCATCTCCATTTGGTTGAAGAAGAGCAGTGACAATTCTTCCCCTGGTACCTGGTACCTGTTTAGCCTGTAAGGGTTTTCAACAGTACACCCCATCGTGCCCATTTTTCTCCCCTAAAACAGTTTTGCTCTGTGAATAAAATCAATTGTTTATGAACTTGCCTCGAACCTCAGGAACTCCCAAGTCCCTAAACACAACAAATACCATTTTCTTTCCTAAGGTCTGGCCTCAAATAGTCCATTCCTCTGGCTCAGCAGAACAAATCCAGTCCAAAGTGAATGTCAATCCATCTTTTAGGGATACTCAAAAGATAGTGATTTGCTCGCTGCCTCTCATCACCAATTCCAATTTTGCATCTCTTACCAAGAGGAAGTAAAATGTATTCCTTAACCAGACAGCAAAGAAACAAACAAAAAGGGAAGCCTATATGACATTATGCAAAGATATAGCAAGTAGAACAAGAAAACAAAAACCTCAATGACCACAACAAGGTACTCAGAAAGAATAATATGATGAAACAGAATTGAGTAATTGTAATAATCAAGTTTAGCACAGGTAAAGATCTGAGAAGATGCCATTTCCCATCCTTCCTTGAATATTGCACATACAATCGGAAATGGACCAAAAAAGTCCATCTGTGAGAAGTTTCTGAGGCCAAAGCTTTCTTCTCTCTGCCATCTTCCTCTGGCTTCTCTTGCCCCCTTCCTGAAGACTTACCAGGTTGAAGAAGGAAAATGAAGATACTCAACTTCGTGAGAGCAACCATGTTTCATCAAGGCTTGCTAACAGAATGGGGAGCTGGTGTCGTTTCCCACTGTTACCTACCTTGGAGTCCACCTGGATCCACATGAATCGAGGTCATGTTTGCAGCCCTGAGGCTTGGTGAATCTTGGCATGGCCCTGGTAATCGAATGAAGAGGTCAGAAGAGCAGCAGAAAGAGTTTCTATCTAATTCACACCTTGGCACCATCTCCCTGGGACTGGCATGTCTAATTTACAGCAGCCCTGCCTAACAGGTGTTGAGTGTCAACAGACACGCAGTGTGTAGACACACGAGGAGGGCAGAAACAAGAAAGATTGTTGAGCATTCTGCAAATGAGATATCAACGAACCAAATTCGTGGACATTGCAGTCTGGGAGTTCGATAAGCTGGCTAATATTTCCCTTATTTAACAGAATGAGAGGACTGGTGCTGGGTAATTTCCCCAGTTTCATAGACAGTAGTAGTCCATAGCTTCATAGACTCAGAGATGGAAAGTACTGGAAAGGTCATTCCACTCATTTTTAGCAGCAAGAAAACTGAGTCCCAAATAAACTCAGTGACTCACACAGGTAAGAAGGCAGGTCAGGATTAGAACCCAGGCCATTTTGACCCCAAAGGCAATAATACTCTTTCCCACGTGAAATTAACAGATAGATAGGCCAAGAATATGGTCCCCCCTCATCAGACTCATATTTGTAAAGGATTTCTTGTTACTCTAGGTGAAAATGACCAGTGAAAGCTTGATCATTTGGAACAAGTGTGCATGGAAGGTCGGAAAGGGTCAACACTGCAAACAATGGATCGATCATAAAATAGCTACTTAAGGGTGACCAAATAAAGTTTCCAGGATCTACATCATGGAAAGGGTTAACAAGCAGACTGAAATGCTTCTGTATTTTTTTTTTAAGCAAAAGGGCTCCGTCACTTGGGAGAAGGGCTCTTCCTAAGGCTGCAAATCAATGGGACAAGGTCTGGTCCTGTCGAGAGTTATGGAAACCAAAATGGAATTTTTTAAGCCAGCTTTTTTTTATTATTATTCATGTCAGGAATCCATTGGGAAAATCTTTATCTGCATTAAAACATACATAAGAAAGGGAAAGAAGAAAAGACAGACAAGAGTGTGTGCTACAAAGCGTTCCTTTGAGCTAAGCTCTGTTCTTCTCTAAAGTTCTTTGCTGGTCTCTCCACAAAGACAGAGTTTGGGTTCAAGGTTGAATTGAAGCTGGTTCCTGATGGAACGTGAATCCCCTGAACACACCTCTAGGAGATTATCCCGTCATTAAATATTTGTAGGATAACAGGAGAAGCCTAATTTAGTTTTTGTTTCTTTCTCTCTGTGGTTTAATCACAGATGAAAGAGACTAATAGCACTACAGAGCTTTCTGGTGATCAAAGGCCAATCAATCCTCTTTGTGGAGTAATTAACTATTTGCTAAACTTGCAGAATTGATTTCCATTTAGGGCTAAGAGAGAGGGTTTTAAATGAAGACCGATTTACCAGGCAAGAGGAGGGAATCTCGGTGCTGATGCCAGGAGATACTCAGGGTGATGAATTGGAATCTGCTAATTGGAGGCTGAAAAATACAGGCAGAATCTGGCCCTATTCAGTCCTACTTTGGTGAGAAGACAGGCTAAGGGGAAGGTTAGCTGGAAATGCTGTCTCTATCCACCAGGCAGCTGTGCACACTTAGGGGGAAGCCTTGGCTACAAGCAAGCCTCTCTTTTAGGGAATGGGGGAGGGAGCTGACATGCAGTCAAATAGTAGATGGAGGAGGCATCTGAATTCACACTGCTAGGGTTCCTGGAGGGGAAATCCAGACTTGGCTGGCACATAGAGGAAAGGGGAAGCATCCAGAGAGCTAGACTATTTGGTGGAGATCCACAGAATTGGACGTTTGTCATTTTGCTATTCATTTATTAGATTAGAGGATATTTAAAATGCACTAAGTTAGGGGATTGTGACCTAGGCTCAGTGAATTTGTTTTAAAAACTATTTTGATAGCTGTATTCCAATTTGATTGATTTCCTTTAGAATTCTGTCTTTTATTTTAAGCATTCTAGAATATTACTGTTAGAAAAGATTCCCAGATTTCACCAGACCACCCAAGGAGGCCACAGCACTTAAACAGTTAAGAACTTCTGCCCTAAATACTTACTAAGATCTTGGAGTCCATGGGATAAGATTAGATACTAAAAAGAATTTTTTTCAAACCATAGATACCTTTTCACAGTCATTAGTATCTGTCACAGTGATGTCTGTGCCAATGTATAGTGTGTGTGATTGTGTTTTGTTTTGTTTTTTGTTTGAAGCTAGAAAAAGGAATGAAAAAAGAGGAATCTACAGAATATTAAAATTTCATTTTGAAAGCAATTGTAAAGATTTAGTCCAACTACCTTATTTTCCAGAAAGAGAAATAGAGGTGCAATGAGCTGATATGATGTGTACAAAATTAAGATGGTAGAGGCAGCTAGGTAGCCCAGTAGATAGAGTGTTGGGGCTGAAGTCAAGAAGACTCATCTTCCTGAGTTCAAATCTGGCCCGAGATGACACTTATTAGCTGTGTGATCCTGAACAAGTCACTTACCCCTATTTGCCTCAGTTTCCTCATTTATAAAATGAACTGGAGAAGAAAATGACAAACCACTCCAGTATCTCTGCTAAGAAAAACTCAGATGAGGTCGCAAAGAGTCAGACCTGACTGAAATGACTGAACACAGGGACATGATCAGAGCTAGGTCTCTCCTTTCCAAACTCAGCACCCATGACTTGCCATGTTCAGAGAAGCATTCTGTTTTCTTTTGTTTGTTTTAACCAAGTTGGCTAATGAGTCAACAAGCATTTTTTAGGCATTTAAGCAGGGAGCAGCTAAGTGGTGCAATAGATAAATATAGGGGTTTGGAATCAGGATGACTTGAATTCAAATCAGGTCTCAGATACTTACTAGCTGTGTGACCCTAGACTAGTCATTTTACCCTGTTTACCTCACTTTTCTCATCTGTAAAATGAGCTGGAGATGAAAAGGTAAACCTCTCCAATATATTTGTCAGGAAAACCCCAAATGGGGTCACAAAGAGTCAGATATAACTGAAACAACTCAGTAGCAACAACAACCATATACCAGACATTGATTATATTACAAAATGACATGCCTTCCCCTCCCCCCAGTTCTTTTCATCAGTAAACAGAAATAAAGAGTAGTCTTGGCTGAAGAAGTTCTAGTATATGGTAATAATAGAAAACCACTGTACCATAAGAAATGATGAAGAAGATAACTTCAGAAAAGTCTCAAAAGACTTCTATGAACTGATGTGAAGTGAGCAGAACCAGAAGAGTGTATACAGTAACAAATATATTATACAATCACCAACTGGGAAAGACTAAACTATTATCAACAAAACCAGGTCCTAAGATAACATCAAGGAGCAATTAATAAAAGAAGAAAAACAAACAAACAAATAATTTCTATCCACAGCCAAAGAAGGAGCTATTGGAATCTGATTGCAGATCAAAGCATGTCATCCTTCACTTCATTTCCTTCATGAGTTTTTTAATGTATCTGTGATGTATAGATTCTCTTATAGCATGGGGAATACGGAAATGTGTATTTCATGAAAGCACTAACAACCTGTTTATGTTATATATATATGGTGGTAGTAGTCTCTCGGTAACCGAGAATGACGATTGTCTGTGCATTTTTGTGCACAAAGACACTTGTGCATGAAAGAGATTTAAGTGGAAGAGTCGATGCACAGAGGCAGTCCCACTCTCTCGGCGTCGGAAGCCTGGGTCCAATGACACAAAAAATCGTTACACCTGGAGACTTCCTCAGCTGCATTGGATGGCCATGTTGTCTTTTCTGCTCCAGCATGCTCTAAGCACTCCACAGTGCTTTGCTGCGTTGCCATCTCAGCTGTTGAAACTTCTTGTTGGTTTCTTCCGTCTGTTCAGCCAAAGCAGTCTTCACATGCTGGGTGATCAAAGCCCTGGTTCACCAGGGGTCTACAACCCAATGGCTACCCTCACAAGGTTTAGCCGGCCTGTCGAAGCCGATGCCCGGGGTGTGGCCGCTGCCGCATAGTAGCTAGCAGCTACTAGGAGCCACAAGTGAGAGCTGGGTGTCAACACACACACACACACAAACCTATTTACTCCCTGGGAAATAGGGGAAAGGGAAGGAAAGAGGGAGGGAATAGGAATCTCAAAATGTCAGAAAACAAATGTCAAAAAACTGTCTCTACATGTAACTGAAAAAATAAAATTCAATAAAAACGATTTTTAAAAAGAGTAGTCTTCTTACATTGATACAAAGATGTTCTGTCCTTATTTTGAAGATTACCTCTATTCAAGTTTTGCTCAATATTATGTAGATCATCATTAGATGCAAAAAGGAGTCATAAATATAAAAAATATTTTCTAGTCTTTTCTTTCCCTTTTGGCTCCTTTTAATTGGCTCTTAAGTTAAATTAAATTATTTTAAAACTACTACTGAATTTGAGGAAAGTTCTTGTCCTCCAGTTTTTCCATTTTTCCTCTCATTAATATACTAACAAACATCTTAGTGGGATGGAGACAGAGCAAGCTATTTGAAACCATATACTAATGTCCGTACCCAATATAAATTATTTGAGATATTAAGTACAAATGTTTCTAAGGTCCTTTCTTTGTTTTCTACATTCTATCTTTCCTTGCTCCTCTTAACTCTCAAATTTCCCCATTTCCTTCTTTCTTCCCTCTTCCTTCTCTTTCCATAAGTCTTTATTTGATATTTTGAGACAAGTTTGAGTTCATAAGTTCTTTTAGGTTATATGAGACAAGTTTAATTCTAGAGTGTAAGTAGAAAATGCCATTAGCTGCATCTTTTTCCTTTCTTCTTTCTTTCTTTCCTGCTTTCTTCCTTTCCTTCCTTCCTCCCTTTTTTCTTTCCTGCTTTCTTCCTTTCCTCCCTTCCTCCCTTCCTCCCTTCTTTCTTCCTTTCTTTCTTTCTTTCTTTCTTTCTTTCTTTCTTTCTTTCTTTCTTTCTTTCTTTCTTTCTTTCTTTCTTTCTTTCTTTCTTTCTTTCTTTCTTTCTTCCTTTGTTTCCTTCTTCCTTTGTTTCCTTCTTCCTTTGTTTCCTTGTTTCTTTCTTTCCTTCCTTCCTTCTCTCTTTCTTTCTTTCTGAGAGCTTCAAATTTTCAGTCATTGTCTGAACCTTTGGGATATTCTTGGTAATAATACTGCAGTAGTTTATCATTTCCTTCTCTAACCCACTTTACAGGTAAGGAAATGGAATCAAACAGGGTTAAGTGACTTGCCAAGGGTCACACAACTAGTAAGTGTCTAAGCCCAGATTTTAATTAATTAAAACAAATCTCCCTGATTCAAAGCTCAGTGCTCTATTCACTGTACTACCTAGCTGCCCCTTCCCATCATTTCTTTTTCATTTCAAGAAATTGATACAAGTTTCATATTAGTTGTGACTAAGGCAAACTTACTTTTGTGGCCACAGTCAAATAATTTACCTCTCCAAAACTCAGTTTCCATAGGTAGAAAATGGGAATAAGTATAGCACCTACCTTACAGGGTTGTGAGGCCCAAATAGCATAATATTAATTATTATATTTATGTCAACAAGCATTTAGCAAGTTCTCAGGGTGTCAAGTACTGTTCTACGCACTGGGGATAAGCCCATGTCCTGCCCTGAAGGAGCTCACACTCTACTGGGAGATATGGCATGCAAACAACTACTTACATAAAATCTAAGAAGGACATCACTAGCTTTGATGGATGGATGAAGTTTATAGGAAATTCCTATTTCAGAAGATGGTATTTGAATTCAGAGTTCAAGAAATCCAAAAGGCAGAGGCAAGAAGGAACAGCAATCTAGGAGTGGAGGAACAACCAGTGAAAGGCATGGATTTGGGAGATTTGATGTGATGTCTCAAAGAATAGCAAGATCAGTGTCACCATATCATTTAGTACATGGAGAGAATTGTAAGAATACTGGAAAAGTAGGAAAAGTCCAAGATTGAAAGAGATGGATTTATTTATCTGAGGATAAGCCTAAGTACTTTAATTCAAAGAAACTTGTCTCTAGGTTGGCAACAAGGTAATGAATTTTTTCAACCACAATAATCTTCAAAGACCAATTTCTGAAATATAGGAGGACTTGAGATCTGTCTCCATGAAGGAAGTATTCACACCAACATAAATACATATCAATGAAATATCGAGGACAATAGCGTGACTTCTGCTACTGTATAATACAAAGGACACCATTAATATGCATTAACTTGGTATAACGGAAATGTTTCGTGTTTGTAGTCAAAAGATCCAGGTTCAAATGGTTTCTGGTATGATTACTGACCATCATTTTATATCTCTGAGTTACTATTTCCTTATCTTTAAGATGAAGGGGTTAGATGACAGCTATGGAAAGTAATGAATGTTGGAGGGGATGTTGGAGGGCGATAAAAGACTGTCTGCCCTTTGACCCAGCCATAGCACTGCTGGGTTTATACCCCAAAGAGATCATAAGGAAAAAGACATGTACAAGAATATTCATAACAGCGCTCTTTGTGGTGGCAAAAAATTGGAAAATGAGGGGATGCCCTTCAATTGGGGAATGGCTGAACAAATTATGGTATATGTTGGTGATGGAATACTATTGGGCTAAAAGGAATAATAAAGTGAAGGAATTCCATGTGAACTGGAACAACCTCCAGGAAGTGATGCAGAGCGAAAGGAGCAGAACCAGGAGAACATTGTACACAGAGACTGATACACTGTGGTACAATTGAATGTAATGGACTTCTCCATTAGTGGCAATGCAGTTATCCTGAACAATCCAGAGGTTACAGGAGAAAAAACACTATTCACATTCAGAGGAAAAACTGTGAGAGTAAAAGCACTAAAGAAAAACAACTGCTTGATTACATGGGTCAAAGGGGATATGATTGGAGATATAGATTCTAAATGAACATCGTAGTGCAAATACCAACAACATGAAAATGGGTTCTGATCAAGAACACATGCAATAGCCCATCAGCTATGGGAGGAGTGGGGGGAGGGGAGGGAGGAATAGAAAATGATTTTTGTAACCAAGGAATAATGTTTGAAATTGACCAAATTAAAACAAATTTTAAAGAAAGATTAAGGGGTTAGATTACATGGCTCCTTAGATTCCTTCCAGTTCTAAATAAATCTATGTTCCCTGACTTGTTCTTTTTAACTAGACTAAGCCTCCCCTATAAGTCAATTGCAATCCATCAATAGTGCGTCTTGGATACTCCCATGGTTTAACTCTCAGCTAAATGCTACTGCCATGCTCTGAATGCATGGATTGTCTCAGGGGTGTGCTGGATCCAACTCAAACCAGAGCCAATTGTTAAATTTTCAGTGAGAGCATTTAAACCTCAAAAATTGGAACACACTACAGATTAAACCTTGATTTATTGTTTTGTTGGTTGTCTACACTGAAGAAAGTGATAAATAAAATGTTAACAATGCAGATTAAAGTTAAAAGGTTCTTGTGTATACTTTTTTTCTCTCTCTAGAAACCCTGTTGTTAAATATTTACAAGCCTAACCCTATTTATGGTTATTGCAATCTTACTCAGACTTTTTGCTGTCCGAATGCCCCTCCCGCCCCCCAACCCCCCAATGATCATTAGGCATCAGAGAATTTTAAACTAGTTCTTTACCACAAGCAGGCCAGGAACTTCCATACTAATCTATAGTCAATTTAGGAGAATACTATGGGGTGGGAATTCTGGATTGATTCCAGGAAAATGTTTTAGAGACTCAGTTCCATTTTTCTCCTTTTGAGTCACCTTGAATAGGAGACAGATTTTTAACTTTTGAAATGCTAAATTTGTAGAGAGTTAGGAACATGAGAATTTATTAAGCAAAGCAGAACTGATGAGCTGAAGGAAAGAATGAGGAGGGGGACTTGTTCTTGCATCCGGGTAGAAATGGAGATCAATTTTTTTATTAAAATGAATAAGCAAAACAAAGAGAACAAACAGATCAGAGTAATCCAATTTAGGGGAGAAGAGAGTCTGCAGGTAGTACTGTCCTTTAACTGATCAAATGCCGTCAATCAAGTGTCAACCCCAATTCTAGAGAGATCAGTGCACTGGCCTGTTGCCTAATATATTCCTGAATTGGCTCTTGGTTCTCTTCTCTTGCTGTGTAACAGACTTCTCTGCTATGAGGTAGGTTGGATTTTCAATGACCTTGTTTTTGTTTATCTGGAGTTTCCAATGTTTGGCCAACAGTGGATTGGGTTGAATGGTTGTTCTGGTTTCTAGGAAGGTGTGAGCTGAGTTGTCTCCTACCTAAAAACCTTTGCAGCGGAGAAGAGGTTATTCATGTTAAAATGATGCGTTTAAAAGCTGATGTTTGATTCTTTATTATAAATTGAATTTACCTATCACATAGCTGGGCTTGAATACTCTATTGTCCATGGGAACGTGGGGAAAGATTTTGCTAATGTCTCTACAATTTCTTGGAAAGAGGGATAAGAGGATTTCTATTTTATCTTTAAGTGAATTGGAGAGGAAGGGAAAGGAAAAAGAGGGAAGAAAGGGAAATTAAAAAAAAAACATTTCCTAAGAAATATTTGGAGAAAGTACCTACTTCCACACTGACTGCAACCTTTCCTTAGCTGACCAGCAGCTTTTAAATGCAGGGGCTGCCATGAACTGACTCACTGCAGGATAATTACGTTAGGGACCAATACGGCCTGTTGAAAATCAATTCTGTTGGACCAGTGTGTTTGTTCGGAAATCTACTCAGCCAATTCAGGAGTACATTAGGCAGCAGGCCCAGTGCGCTGACCTCTCCAGGATTGGGGTTGACACTTGAACGAAGGCGTTTGTCCAGTTAAAGGACAGTACTACCCGCAGACTCTTATCTCCCCTAAATTGGATTACTCAGATCTGCTTGTTCTCTTTAAAGATAGCTACTCCTGGGTTTTCCCCCTCTCTTTCTATCTGTCCAAGATGGTTACCTGGTGATTACTGTTTAACTTGCCATTCTTGGGTATTCCTGGACAGTTAACACTTAATGCCACCCCAGGGCTTTCCCTCTGCCCTTTGTGTTTTTGCCACCTCTGTTTGCAGACCACCAGTTGGATTGGGAAATAGGTTTGGATGGAAATGGGTTTGGATTCACATAGAATGGCAAGTAGCACACACCTCGGTGTGCTTTCTAGGGAGCTTAGTATGATCTTAGGGATACCTTGAACTTGCCTTCAAAGTGGTCCAGGGCTCTTTGAAGGAGTCCTAATCAAGAGGCTTCATTTTGCTCAAAAGCTCCCAACTCTATTCCCTAGTCAGCTTCTTCAATCATTCATTCATTTATTCAACAGACATTTATTAAGTGTTAAGTATGGGTTAGGCTCGGTGCTAGGCACTATGGCACCAAAGGCAAAGATCAAAGGAGGACTTCATATCTAGCCTAACCCCTGTCTTGCCCTTAGAAGAAAATTGTACTGTAGCCTATTGTGTTCTATTAAAGATGCAGGATGCTCATTGAAAATAGCACTTAGGAAAATGCTTAAAACATGGTGGAAGTGACCTAATTCTTTTTGTCAATTCATTTTGAATAACTCAGGTAAGAGAGGCCTTTTTCTAGGGCCTTCTCAAGGTTCTGTGAGGACTTGAGAAGGCTCAAAGAAATCTTATGAATCCTGTGTACCCCTCTTGAAACAATCCTTGGAAAGACTTATTGCTGCAATTATGGTTCTTTTAATGACACATAAAATTAACAGCTCTACATATCCATTCACTTTGACAGCTGAGGATTTCATTGTGATAAAAGTAAGCCTGCACACTCTCATGGGTGATTTACATCACTATAGCCAAAACCGTGTCAACCAATTAGACTGCAAGAATGAGCAATATCATTTCCTAATGAAGCAATAATCAGGCTGGTCCTTCACCCAGAAAGAACAGGTATTTCTTTCCTGAATGGAGAAAGGAATCCTGAGGAGAAGAGAGTTTTAATAAATCAAATATGATATCATCATAAGTTGATGGAGGCCCTTTATAATCAGAATGTAGTCTGAAGAGAGAAGGGAGAAAAGTGAAAGAAAGGGAAAAGGGGGGGAGAGAAGAGAGAAAAGGGAGTTGAGAAAGAGAAAGAATAAAAGAGAGGGAAGAGAGAGGGGAGAAAAGTAAGGGATAGAAAAGACAAGGGAAGAGAGGAAGAAAGAGAGAGAAAGGTAAAAGAAAGAAAGAAAAAGGAAACAAGCAAGGAAGAAAACAAGGAAGGAAGGAAGGAAGGAAGGAAGCAAGGAAGGAAGGAAGGAAGGAAGCAAGGAAGGAAGCAAGGAAGGAAGGAAGGAAGGAAGCAAGGAAGGAAGGAAGGAAGGAAACAAGGAAGGAAGGAAACAAGGAAGGAAGGAAGGAAGGAAGGAAGGAAGGAAGGAAGGAAAGAAAGAAGGAAGGAAGGAAGGAAGGAAGGAAGGAAACAAGGAAGGAAGGAAGGAAGGAAGGAAGGAAGGAAACAAGGAAGGAAGGAAGGAAGGAAGGAAACAAGGAAGGAAGGAAGGTATAGAAGAGGAGAGTAGAGGGTATTAAGAGAAAGAAAGAATGAGAGAAAGGAAGAAAGGGGAAATGTGAGAGAGGAAATAAAAGGAGAAAAGAAAAAAGAAAGAAAATAAAGATAGGGGAAAGAAGGAAAAGAGATAAAGAGATTATGAAAGGAAGAGAAAATAATGAGGAAGAGGAAAGGAAGAAAGAGGAAGGGATAGAGAGCATTTCTCTTCAAACTGTTGATTCAATAAAAGGGTACTAGTTCACTTATTTTTTATAACTATCCATTGACCATTTTGAGGGAGAAGGCAATGTAGCCACCCTAGGTGTTCTGATTGAGATAAGTATTTGTGTGATTTTAGCAAAGGATCTTAAGTTCTCTCTCTCATTCTTCTTCATCTTTTACAAGAGGATGAATATACTTTCTCAACCTCACAGAGTGGCTATGAAGATCAAATGAAATAATGGTGATTAGTGTCATACAGTGGAAACGATGCTAAATAAGAAGGAAAAGTATCAGTGGCATCATAGGAAAAACCCTGGATTGGAGTCAAGAGGTATAAGGTTGAATCTTAAGTCTACCACTTGTGCCCTGTTTGACCATTGTCTCCAGCAGTACTAGGGGTAGTGGTTTGACTCAAGTGGAAATTGATACCCCTCTTGGCTCTCCTTCAAGTTGTCTCTTACTGCTCTTGTTTGATGGTGTGAAAGGTTCTTTCTATCTCTAAATCTATGATCCTATGAAGTGTTCTAGACTGGTGAGGACATAGAGTAAGAAAAGAGGAGTGGCATGAACTAAGACTGGAAATAAAGAATGGTACCAAATCTTGGAGAGCATTGAGAGTTATGATCTGCTCTAGGAATCTCGTAGGTCATTGGGTGCCATTAAAATATTTTAACCAAGGAAGAAAGGTGCAGAAGGAATATCATTGACTTATAAAAGTTAGATTAGAAGGGAAAGACAATGGAATTATGAGAATCACTCCTCTGCTTGCTTTCAGATTCAGTTCTTAAATGTAGCTAAAAGCTAAATGGGTAGAGAACTTGGATTCACTGAGGAAGACCTAATTTCAAATCTTGCCTCAAACATTTGTGGAGATGGGCTCTTAACTTCTCCTGTCTTATTTCTTTATTTGTAAAACAGAAATAATAATAACACTTAACTGATGTTGTGATGAGGTTGCTATGATGAGCAAATGTTATATGGAAAGATCTTTGTGAGCACCAAAGTGCTACATAAACATTAGCTAATAATAATACATAATAATAACTGTCACACATTATATGTTTTGTTGTTGCTCTTTAGTTGTTTTAGTTATGTCTGATTCTTTGTAAATTCATCTGGGGTTTTCTTGGCAAAGATACTGGTACCATTTCCTTCTCTAGCTCATTTTACAGATGAAGAAATGGAGGTAAACAGGGTTAAGTGACTTTCCCAGGGTCACACATTTAGTGTCTGAGTTTAGATTTTAATTCATTTCTTACTGACTCCAGGCCTGGTGTTCTTTCCAATGTGTCACCTATTTCATTTGGTCCTTACAAGTCTAGGAGGTGCTATTATTATCCCCATTTTACAGATGAAGAAATTGAGGCTGCCAGAGAGTTTAAATATCTTCCCCAGGAACACACAGCTATTAAGTGTCTCAAGAAGGAATAGAATAACAGACAATGGATTTTCTTTTCACAGGTCTAGGGCCAGAAGGGAGGTCAGAGAACATCTTTTTCAATTTACTAATTTTTTAAACCCTTATAAATCTTATTGTTACTAAGTAATGAATTCAAGGCAGGAAAGTGGTAAAAGTTAGGCAATTGGGGCTACATGATTTACCTAGAGTTACTAATTCACTCATTTTCCAGATGAGGAAACTGAGTCCCAAAAAGGTTAAGTCGTTCTCCTAAGGTCACACAAGTATCAAGTGGCAAAACCAGAATACAGATTAAAATAACCACTTGTCTGAGTTAAGTGATCCAAGTTTGTTATTCTTTTTTTTTTAAACCCTTACCTTCCGTCTTGGAGTCAATACTGTGTATTGGCTCCAAGGCAGAAGAGTGGTAAGGGCTAGGCAATGGGGGTCAAATGACTTGCCCAGGGTCACATAGCTAGGAAGTGGCTGAGGTCAGATTTGAACCTAGGACCTCCCGTCTCTAGGCCTGGTTCTCAATCCACTGAGCTACCCAGCTGCCCCCAAGTTTGTTATTCTTTCTACTATGCCACAAGCTACCACCTACTCCCTTGTCAAAGTCTTATACATGATTATTATTAATGTAATTTGCTGCTGATATAGCACAGTCATCAGATTCAGCTATGCCTACACCTTTTGGTGGGGGCCTCACTTCAACCCCCTCAGGAAGACCAGAATCACCAGTCTCGAGTCTAGGGAGCTTTCTTGACTCATAGGAACCCGGCTAATCAAATTAGTTAGACAAATGAAGTGATGGCACCCTAACTTGGCAGAAGAAGGGACCTTGGAGCCTCAAGGAATGCAGAATGGTCACCGGAGTCCAAATGTGGGCACCTTCGAGTCGGTTGCTTGGACCAATTTAGCCTTGGTGGCTAATTGCACTATGTGGGGGGAAAAAAGAAAGAAAGAAAAACCAGCCTGCAAAGATCAGTCCATCCTTTGAAAACAAGACTCTCAAAGTCAACCACAAAGCTCTCTAGGTGAAACCCATCACCAAGCGGCATCTAGAAACGCCTGTGGAAACATCAAACACCGGGCTTCAAGTGGAACGTGAATGAGAGTGAAACTTTTAAGATCAATGAGGGGACTAAATTGAACAGGATTTCTTTCAGAGCTAGAAGAAGGGGGAGTGGGGAGAGTGACACACCCTGAGGGTGAGGGACCCTTGCCAGAGAGACTGATTAACTTTTCCTTTCAGGGAAGATTTTCTCTGGAGTTTCTTTTAATCCCCCCACAGAATGGGACAATTTAGATATTTCTTATTAAGATCTGTTTTCCACTTTTGAATCCAAGTAAACAAGGTTTATGAAGGAAGCCAGCCTTGGATGTAATTTAGTGAGAGCTGAGACCATTGCCATGGGGAAAAAGAAACACCCCCCAAAAAAACCATAAATATGACTTTTCTCAGAATTGGGGTTCAGTTCCTTTTAAGGAATCTTTCCTTATGCCATCAGATTAACCAGAAAAACAAATAATTGGAGAGGGAGAAAACTGGCCCCTTGGCATAATGAATAGAGAAATAGATGAGTCAAATAGATCTGAGTTCAAATCTTGCTTACATATTTACTGGTTGTGTGACTTTGGGCAAATAATTGAATTTCTGTTTCTCTTTAATAATAACACCTACTTCACAGATTTATTGTGAGAATAAACATGAGTTAATATATGTGAAGAACTTAGTTGCAAGGTGCTATAAAAAGGTTAGCAGTTATTTTGATGAACATTTCTAATGATGAATAATTAACAGTATTGAAATTATTTTAACGAATAGAGAGCCACACATTGATCCAGTAAGAAGCTTTCATCAAATAACTTTGCTCTATAGTTTTGTTGCTATTGTTGAAAGAAAGAAAGAAGTTTTTATTATCTGTTTACATTAGACCAAGCATTATTCTAAGTGGTGGGCACACTAATATAAGCAAAAAGTTAGTCCGTGACTTCCAGGAGTTCACCTTTTAAGGGAGGAAGACAGTACACAAAAGGAGGGCCAAAGAGTGGAAGGGGAAAGAAGGAAGACCTCTATGACATAGCTTATTGCTTTTTCTAAACCCTTACCTTCTGTCTTGGAACCAAGACTAAGCATTGGTTCTATTGTGAAGAGCAATAAGGATGAGGCAATTGGGGTTAAATGACTTGCATAAGGTCACACAGCTAGGAAGTGTCTGAGACAAATTTGAACCCATCTCTAGACATGGTTCTCAATCCACCCAGACACCTATTTGTTCCCAGGACACAGTGTTGAAATCTAGAAGCCAGCAGCAAAGTCTAAAAAGGAAATGAAGGTTAATTTGGACTGTTTGACAAAATGGAAGCTCTAGGAAGGAATTCACCAAAGGAAGGAGGGGGTTGGCCTTAGGGAGGAGGATGTTGCAGATTGAGAATGCCACAAGGACAGTTGGATGTTCCAGGATGCGACAGCATGGCTTGGAAATACAAGAGTCAATAACAGATCTCAGAGAGGAATGAAAGATTTTTTTGAGGGTCAACCAAAATGGCGGGTCAAAGAGGAATAAACCAAGAAGAGAAGGAAGCAGAGGTGACCCTTACAGAGAGCTGATCCAGATTGAGAAAACCTGGTGGTTGGCTGGACTTTGTCAATAACAGTGTAAGGAACAGACTTGATTCTCTTCCAGCTTTTGAAGAAAATACTTAAATATCAAAAGTTTTCACTCTTTTCTGTGTGTGCAAAATATCAGCTTAAAGCCTTATGGGAGTCAGAGTTCTTGCTTAGCATACAAAGGCTTATGAGTTTAGAGCGTTTGGGCCCTTAATCTATGGAGCATAATTTAATCCTCTTTTAGCTAGCTGCACCACGGAGCCCTAGTTGTAAATAAACCATGTGGTTCCAGTGGATGCGACCACAGCTCCCTGCTTCCATCACTCACCCTTAGTAAATATTTCTGCAAAACAGATGAAATTAACTACTGTAACAGATAAATAGAGAGCTGGCTTCTCAGAGCAAATGTTTTAACACGGCAGTCGGGCTTAAACACAACTGATAGCTCTGAGTTTCTGCTCAGCTGCCTGCCAATATCAATGATTTTCTGTTTTCCGTGAGCCTCAGAACCTGGTTAGCCACCCCTGCATCTGGAAGGAGTTGGGAAAAAGCTGGAGAAAAAAAAATCCCCGAGGAGGGTTTCAGAGTTATTACAGAGGTGGAGAAGGAGTGGACAAGCCAGTTAAAACTCCATTGCTTCAAAATAGAGTAGTTTCAGAGATCCTATTAGACAAGTGCTTTGAGGTCTATAAAAACCTTCCTGAAGCTTCTCTCATTTGATCCAGATGACAATAGGTGGGTGCTTTAATCATTCCCATTTTGCAGGTAGAAAATTAAGGCTCTAAATTAAGGATCTAGCTGTTCAAATTCAAATTCCGGTTTTTCCTGAGTCTGAGTCCAATGTTCTATCTACAGAACTATGCTGTTTCTCAATATATGTTGTTGAGTCATTTCTGTTATGTGCGACTCTTTGTGTCTCCATTTTCTTGGCAAAGATACTGCAATGATTTGCCATTTCCTTGTTTGGATCATTTTACAGATGAGGAAACTGAGGCAAACAGGTGGCTTACCCAAGGTCACAAAGCTAGTGTCTCAGACCAAATTTGAACTTGGGAAGATGAGTCTCCCTGATTCCAGACCTGGTACTCTATCCATTGTGCCACCTAGCTGGACAAAATAATAGCCTTATTAAGTAGAGAAGAGAGTAAGGGCTTTCTCCAAGCCTACGAGCACCAGAGGGAAGAAAATGTTGATTTGAGACTAGGACATAGGACAGAAGAAGTAACCTGCTTGAAGTCAGGTCAGCAAAACATTGAGGATCTGAATAATTAGGTGGGACGCCTCTATCTTTAGAATATAACCTCTTTGAGGAGTAAGGACTAGATTATTTGTACTCCCTGGCACTTAGTACAAAGACTCTTCATTGAAACTAGTCATCAGTGTTTTGATGGCAACTTGGAAGGAGACCTCCTGTGGGATGCCCCAGGGATTTATGTTGTTCCACAGTTTATGAGTGTCTTAGAGAACGGCATCATTATCATCATAAGCAGCATTGACATAGAACTTTGAGGCTTGGAAAGCACTTTATGTGCGCCATCTCACTGGATCCTCACAGTCACCCTGAGAAATAGTGGCTATCATCATCCCCATTTTACAGATGAAGAAACTGAGGTCCAAAGAGATGATGTGATATCAGCTGGCATCTGATATCATGCTTATCAAATAAGTATAGGGCATGAATTTAGTTAGTGAACAAGTTATCGATTAAGCCCCTGGTTTGTATGAGGCTAAAAAGGATAACTAACATAGCCAATAACAAAGGTAAAATTAAAAAAGATCTCAGGAGACTGAAACATTGTACTTTATTAAAATGCAGTTAAATGGGGTGAGTCGTTGTGGAAGGAGGTCTCCAATGGGGGTTAGGGGTTCAAAAAACTGAACTGATGAATATGATTTGGGCAAGGCTGATTAAACAGCCATTTATTTGTCAGAAAAGATCCAGAAGACTAAACAGATTATAAAATCACGATGAGTAAACAGTGTGATGTGAAAACTAAGAAAACTGACATGTTCCTGAATTGAATAAGGATTGTGCTCCATTCTGGGTACCACAGTTTAGTAGCATTAGTCAGGCAAAAAACAATGATCGAAGGACTACAATGTGCCAAAGCACTGGGCATTCAAGGAGAGGCAAAAGATAGTCCCTGCCCTCAAAGAGGTCACAATATAACCAATAGTAGCTAGGTGGAGCAATGAATAGAGCACTGGGCTTGGTATCAGGAAGACCTGAGTTCAAATCCAGCCTCAGACATTTACTAGCTATGTGATCTTGGGTAAATCAGCTAACTTTTTATTGCCTCAGTTTTCTCATGTGTAAAATGAGGATAATAATAGCATCTAGTAGGGCAGTTAGGTGGCTCAGAGGATTGAGAGCCAGGTCTAGATATGGGAGGTCCTGGGTTCAAATCTGGTCTGAGTCTTCCTAGTTATGTGGCCCTGGGCAAGTCACTTAACCCCAATTGCCTCACCCTTACCATTCTTCTGCCTTAGAAACAATACAAAGAGGCCAACTGAGGCTTGATAACAGGAAATGCGTCCTAACAATCAGAGCTGTTCCAAAGTGGAAGGGGAGACTTTATGAGGTGATGGAATATTTTGAGGTAACATCTTCAATTAGAAGTTGGATGAAAATAAATGTGTAGTAGTAGGGATTCTTCCCATCTAGCTTCAACTTTACTTGAATTTGGGAAGACCTGAGTTCAAGTCCAGATTCAGATACTTTCTAACTATGTGATCCTAGATAAGTCTCTTTAACCTCTGATTGCCTCAATTTTCCCAAATGTAAAATAAAGGTAATAATACTACCTACATCCCAGGCTGGTCATGAGGAACAAATGAGAATATATGTTAAGTGCTTTGCAAAATTTAAATGCCAGAAAAACATGATTAGTATTATTAAAATTCTATAAGTCTACAAGTTTGAAAATAAATGGGAGTAGGGATAGCAGAGGAGGCAATATGTTAGAGGAGATGGGGTGGGACCACTTGAACAAATAGAGGAGTTGGTTTTGGTAAAGAGAAAAGCCATTTCATCATGTGAAACAAGAATGAAGGAGGCGAGAGTGACAGAAGATCTTTGAGCCATAGGAGATGAGGAAGAGGGGGAAAGAGAAAGCTCATATTGAATGGCCTCAACTTTATCTTTGTGATATCTCTGATTCTTGGTGACTCCGTTTGAGGTTTTCTTGGCAAAGATACTGTAATGGTTTGCCATTTCCTTCTCCATCTCATTTAATAAGGTAGGAAACTGAGGCACATAAGGTTAGATGACTTGCTTAAGGTCATATAGCTAGTGTCTCAAGTCAGATTTGAACTCAGGAGAATGAGTCTTTCTGACTCCAGGCTTGGCATTCTATCCATTATGCCACCTAGTTGGACAAAAAGTAGCTTTAGGGAAGAGAGGAAGATATTTCTCAAGCTTAGGAGGTACAGAGGGAAGAAAATGTTGATTTGAGACTGGGACATAGGAAAAGCAAAGTGGCAAGGTTCTCAGCTGAGAGTGTGGGGTGAGGGGAAGCCACAGGAGGTTTGAGGAGAGATGAGAAGATTTGGAAGAGCTGCTATGGACCCTGAGATGTTGAGTTGATAAGGGAGGTATATATGCTGCCAAGCACCAATGAGGACCAAGTTGAGATTGTGTAACATAACTTTTGCATGAACCCAGTCTGATAGTTGCATGATTTTCTCCACCTCGATTCAGCAGTATAGGCGTACAAGCAAAAGAGATGAATGGTGGGAGTGATCTAAAACTCAGGTTTGGCTGGGGATTCTTGATATGGGGTCTAGAGCTTCAAGAAAGGACAAGGTAGAGTTGAATTGGTTCACCAAGGGATCAAGATGGGAAGAAAAAGGAGAGAATGGTTAGTGCAGAAGAGATGTCCTAGGAGAGAATTGGAGAGTCAATGGATTGGAAGAATGAATTGGATGAAAAATAGGGGTTTTTTTAAGGGAAGATAGAGGGAGATATGAAAAGCCAATATACTTCTTGTATTCATCCTATCTGATTTGGTTTGGTTTTTTACTAATCTAGGAATCCTATGGACTTGGACATCATGAGGCTTAGTTAAATAACTTGAAATTCATTCTGCTACCAGATGTTTTCCCATTTACCTATCACAGCTCACCCCAGGTGATATTAAAACAAGGAAACACTGGATAGATGTTGGTAAAGCCAATTAAAAGTACCTTATAGAATTCCATCTTTTTATCAGAGGTTGGGAAGCAAATGTGGGCAACAAATAATCAGTAGTAATAAGTTGCATTTAGCTAATACTTTTAAAGTTTAGAAAATGTTTTGATACTTTTTATGTTCCTCATTTTACAATGAAGAAATCAAGACCTACATGGGTTTCAGTCTCAATCTCAATGTTGCTTGTCCAGAGTCACCCAACTAGTGAATCAGAGCTTGGATTCAAAACCAGCTTTCCTAGCTCCAAGTTCAATGGTCATAACACCTTGAAATCTTAGCATTAGAAAGAATCTGTGAAACAATCTGCTTTATACAGACTTCTTTGCGTATTGTCTCCCCATTAGACTATAACCTCCTTGAGGGTAGGGACTCTCTCTTTTTTCATTTTTTTATTTAATTAATTAATTTAGAATATTTTCCATGGTTACATTATTCGTGTTCTTTCTCTCCTCTCCTCCCATCCCCTCCCATAGCCAATGTGCAATTCAACTGACTTTTACAAGTATCAATGATCAAAACCTATTTCCATACTATTGATATTTGCACTAGGGTTATCGTTTGGAGTCTATATCCCCAATCATATCCCCCAATTGAACCATGTGATCAAGGAAATATCTTTTTTCTGTGTTTCTACTCCCACAGTTCTTTCTCTGGATGTGGATAGCATTCTTTCTCATAAGATTTTTTTGTATCCGCATTGTTTAGTATAGTGTCTGGCACATAGTAGGTGCTTAATAAATGTTTATTCATTAATTGATTGACTTTCTGCCTGGTCAGGAACTAATCCTGGCATATAGGTGGACTTGAGCTCTTACTTGTGAGTAGGTGAGTGGTTATACTTGGCTAAGGAAGGGAGCAAAATATTGGCTGTGTCTTGGTACAGGGGTCAAATCTTGCTTAAATATACTCTAAAGAGAAATAATAAAGAGCAACAATGATTGATTTGAGATTATTTCTCCCCTTAAGATTCAGACCCCCAGTTCAATGGCAGGGTGTGTAAAGATTCAGATAACTTAAGAATTTAGGTATCTGAATAACATATTCCACACAAAAGGTGAGTGATAGAATGAAAGCAGAGTCTATAAAATGGTTTGGACATTAAAGCAGGGTTTGGGGTTCTGATGAGAGTTAGCATCTGTTTTGAAATAATCCAAGTCCTACTGAAAAAGATATAAAGCAAATGGACTCAAATCCAGAGTAGCAGGAAAGTGCTTTGATAACTAGGACCAAGTTACCCTACCTCCAAACCCCCTGGGCATGTGCTGATAAATATTTAACAACTGCCTTTCAAAAAAAGTGTGAAACACTTTTTAAGTTGAAATTGTATTATTAATATTTCCCATCACCTTTTCAAGTCCAGATAATCAACAAAATATATTTCCAAGAAGTAAATAAAGAGAGTTCTGGGGAACAACTTCTAATTATACAATGGCTATCAATTTGAATCCAGGATCTCTTTTTTTTTTTTTTAACTCTTTCTTGCACATAAAGTTTGCTTTCTTTCTCTCCTCTTGAGATGTCTTTCCATCAATGCAAATGTACCCATTGCCTTCTAGCCCAAAGGTGACTGACTATCCTCATTTATAACTCGGTCTGGATAGTTTTTAAGTACTATTTCTGAGTCTGTCAAACATTACCAAAATATGTAAGTACCATTTTCATTTTTAGCATTGTTGTCAGTGGCTTCCCATCTTTTTATCTGTTGTTTTATCAAAAGAGCTACTGAAATAAAGAACTGAGATTTCCAGTTTCATGCCATGAGCCAGAAACCTTTAGAAATGGCCTTCGTCTTGGAGGTGACAGAGACTATAATTAAAGAACTATACTATGTATACTATATCTATAAGAGATCTGCTAAGAGGTATAGTGGATAGAATGTTTGATTTAGAACCAGAAAGACCTAAATTTGACTCCAACCTCAGATATCCTTATTAGCTGGGTGTCCCTAGGAGTGAATGTCACTCAGTTTGCTCATCTATAAAATGAGCATAAAAATAACACATACTTCACAGGGTTATGGGGAGGATTGATCAATCAATACACATTTATTAAATGCCTACTGTGTGCCAGGTACTGTGCTAAGCACTGAATCAAATTAAATAATACATTTTCTGATAATTATCACAGAAAAAGTCTATCATAGGATCACAGATTTAGAGCTTGACTTTGATGTCTAGAGGCAGAACCAAGATGATGGAATAGAGAAAGCACTGAATCAAGATCTCCTAACATTCCCCTCCAAACAAATTTACAATAAGACCTCAACTCAAGGCTGGCCACATAAAGTTATTTTGGTGATAAGGAAGATTAAGACACAAACTGAGAAGAAGACAATGAAATAAAACAACTATAAGCAGAAAATCAAGGAAAAATAGGAGCTAGGCACAAGCTCAACAATAATTTCTAGAAGACCTAGAATATAATATTCAAGTCAGAATGTAAGAGGAAAAATTAAATAAAGAAATGAAAGCAAAGAAATTATGAGAAGACAACTAAGATCTTGATAAAAGAGGCACCAAAAAGTACTAAAGAAAATAACATCTTAAAAAAATAACATCTAAATAGAAAAAGAGGCACAAAATTTTACAGAAGAAAATAATTCTTTTAAAATTGGAATTAGATGACTTGAAGATAATAATTCCATGAGATACCAAAAAAGAGTCAAAATAATGAAGAAATAGAAGAAAATGTGAGATATAACATTGGAAAAACAATTGACCTGGAAAGATTGATAAAGGAGAGATAATTTAAGAATGATTGGACTACTTGAAAGCCATGATCTATAAAAAAAATTCTAAACATCATGTTTCAAGAAATTTTCAAGGAAAACTGCCCCAATATCCTAGAACTAGAAGGTAAAATAGAAACTAAAAGAATCCATCAATTACCAGCTGAAAGGAATCCCAAAATAAAAAGAAGTCTAATTCCAGGGTTCCCAGGTCAAAGAGAAAATCCTTATAACAGCCAGAAAGAAATATTTCAACTATGGAACTATAATTAGGATCACACAAGATTTAGCAGCTACTAGGTTAAATGAGTGGAGGGCTGATATTCCAGAAGGCAAAAGAACTGGAATTGCAACCAAGAATTAGCAACCCACAAAAACTGAGGATAATCCTTCAGGGGAAAAAATAGGTATTTAATGAAATGAAGAACTTTCAACAATTACTGATAAAATTACTGATAAAAATAGAGCTGAATAGAAAATTTTACTTTCAAATATGAGATTCAAAAGTAATATAAAAAGGTAAAGAGGAAAGAGAAATCATCAGGGCCTCAACATTTACTTTTCTATATGGGAAGATGATATGTGTAATTTCTAAGAACTTTCTCATTATTTTGATAGTTAAAGGGATTCTACACAGAAAGGGAGTGGAGTGAGTCAGTTATGTTGGGATGATGTAAAAAAATGGATAGGCAAAAAAGAGGAATACCCTGAGAAAAAGGGAAAGGGAGAGAAAGACTGAAGGAAATTATCTCACGTAGAAGAGGTACACAAGGAAGAGATTTTTCAATGAAGGGAGAAATGTGATGTGGAGAGAAGGCAAGCAATACTTGAATGTTACTCACATCTAATTGGTTAAAGTAGGAAAAATATACAAATTACATTGGTAATAGAGATCTATCTTATACTACAAGGAAGCAGTAGGAAAAGAGAAGGAAAAGGATGGGATTAATAAAAGAAAGGACTGATAAATGAAGGCAGTGGTCAAAAGAAAAATACTTTCGAGGATATACCAGGATAAAAAGAGAAAGGACAAACAGAAAAGAGGATGGAGAGAAATTAACAGTAACAGAATCATAATCCCATCTGAATGAGATGGATTTACCCATGAAACAGAAGTAGATAACAGAATAGATTAGAAACCTGAATAAAAGAATCTGTTGATTTACAAGAACACTTGAAACAGAATAACACACACAAAGTTAAAATAAAGGGCAAGGTCTGTTATGCTTTAACTGATGTAAAAAAGTATGGGGAGCATCCATTATCTCCGAGAAAAGAAAAGGAACAATGTTATTGTTATTGTTCACTTGTTTCAGTCATGTCTCATTCTTTGTGACCTCATTTGGAGTTTTCTTGGCAAAGTTACTGAAGTAGTTTGTCATTTCCTTCATTAGCTCATTTTATAGATAAGGACATTGAGACAAACAAGGCTTTGACTAAGAGTCACACAGCATCTAAAACTAGATTTGAACTTAAATCTTCCTGATGCCAGTCCCCGTATTCTATATCCAGCTTAACCACCTAGCTCCAAAAAAGAAAAACTACGTCAAACTAAGAGGGATAAGAAATGACACTATATCTTGCTAAAACAAACAAACAAGCAAAAACAACAGCTAGGTAGCATAGAGCACCAGATCTAGAGTTAGGAGGACTAGTTCTGTGACCCTGGGAAAGTCACTTAACCCCATTTGCTTAGCCCGTATCACTCTTCTGCCTTAGAATTGATACTGATACTGATATTCTAAACAAAAGATAAGGTTAACAAAATAAACAATATAGACAACAAATTAGCATCAGTACTAAAAAGCATGTACCAAATGACATAGCATCTAGATTCTTAAAGAAAAAACATTAATTGGTTATAAGAAGAAATAGACAATAAAACTATACTGGTAGGAGACCTCAACTTCCCCTCTCAGAGCTAGATAAATCTAAATCATAAAATAAATAAGAGAAAAGACATGGGGATGAATAGAATCTCAGAAAAATTGGACATAAGAGACCTCTAGAAAAATATAAATGAGAATAGAAAGCTTTTTCTTGACTGTATATGGCATATTCACAAAAACTGACCATGTATTAGGCCATAAAAATTTCACAATCAAATGTGGAAAAGAAGAAATATAAATGTACTTCCCAGACAATAATTCCATAAAAATTACATTTAACAAAGGTTCATAGAAGTATAAATTTAAAAGTAATTGTAAATTAAGTTATTTAATCCTAAAGAATGAGTGGGTCAAAGAACAAATCACAGAAACAATAATTTCATTAACAAGGCAATGAGAAAATTACAACATTTGTGGGATGCAGCCAAAGCAGTATTTAGGGGGAAATGCATATATGAATGCATAAATGAATAAAAGAGAGAAAGGGTAAATCAATTATTTTGGCATCCAACTAAAAAAAAACACTAAAAAAATTAAATCTCCAATTAAATACCAAGTTGAAATCCTTAAAATCAAAGGTGAGATTAATAAAATTAAAGTAAAAAAGCCCCATTAAACTAATAAAACTTGGTGCTGATTTTATGGGGAGGGGAAGCAATAAAATAGATCAACCATTGGTTAATTTGATTCCAGAAAAGAAGGATACAATTAAATTAGTAATATAAAAAATGGAAAGGGTGAATGCATCACCAATGAATATGAAATTAAAGCAATTCTTAGGAGTTATTTTTCTCACGTGCCAATAAAACTAAGTGAAATGGAGGTGTATTTACAATAATGTAAATTGCCCAGATTACCAGAAGAATAAATAGAATAATTAAATATTCCAATCTTGAAAAAAGTAATTGAACAATCCATAAAAGAAATCCCTAGGACCAAATCGATTTGCTAGTAAATTCTACCAAACATTTAAGGACAATTAATCCCCAAACCTCTTTTAAAAAATCAGTAAATAAAGAGTCCTACCAAATTCCTCATGACATAAATATAGTGCTGATACCTAAACCAGCAAGAGCAAAAACTGAGAAAGAAAACTATAGACCAATTTCCCTAATGAATACTGGGGGGGGGGGGGGTAAAAGAAAGAAAAAGGACAGAAAGAAGAAAGGAAAGAGAATCCAGTTTTTGTGAGAGTTGGGCTTGGCTAAACAAATTAAGGCAGACTAAAGGGGACAAAATTGTGCTGTGGATCAAAAAAATACTTGTAACAGGAAGCAGTGGG
The DNA here is from genome assembly GCF_027887165.1 of Monodelphis domestica. Lineage (NCBI taxonomy): Eukaryota > Metazoa > Chordata > Mammalia > Didelphimorphia > Didelphidae > Monodelphis > Monodelphis domestica. Next base: position 711,114,165 of record NC_077227.1, read on the forward strand.
CCTGGGTTAAAATCTATATTTACCATTTATTAGGTCTGTAATCTTGGGCAAATGACACTTAAATTTTCTAAGTCTTAGTTCCTTCATATGTTAAAAAAATAGAGGATTGTATTAGATGACATACCTCACATCTCTTCTGACTCTCTAGCTATTAGTCAATGAACTACTTATAATTTAGTCATATAAAACTTATTCAATCCTCTGATCATTTAAATACCTTACTTTCAGGATAGAAGTAAAAGAAGACCAGCAAAATATATTTTGGACATTTTTATTTTTTACCTTAACTGTTGAACATGGAGAACATATAGAAATATTAGCAGTGATTTTATGGGATAGTTTAGACAAGCATTGTGTCAGCTGGGCACAGATGGTTGGATAGAGATCAGAATCACTGACTATAAGGGATATTCACATTTAGGACATGTTTTTATGAACAGATAAATGTTCTTTAAACTGTTCTGTAAGGGCAGACACATCAGTTTTATGTAATTCAAGTATTTACTTACATTGAAGATTAACTTTCCCCTCTTATTTTATTTATTCAATTACATATAAAGATTTAATATTTATTTTTTAATTTGAATTCTAAATTCTCTCCTTCCCTCCTGCCTCTCCCTCATCCTTGAAAAGGCAAGCAATTAAATATCTATTGTACATGTAAAGTCATACAAATATATTTCCATATTAACCATGTTGTTAAAAACATAAACAAAAAATAAAGAACATTTTCTAAAAGTATCCTTTGATCTTCATTCAGAGTTCATTAGTTCTCTCTCTGGGAATGGAGAACAATTTTCATCATGGGTCTTTTGGAATTATCTTGGATCATTGTCTTGATCAGAATACCTATGATTCATAGTTAATTATATTATAGCTATTATAATGTACAATAGCTTCCTGATTGTGCTTCCTTCACTTTGCATCAATTCATATTATTCTTCCCAGGTTTTCTGAAACCATCCTCATTATTTCTTATAGTACAAATAGCATTCTATCACAGTCATATACCACAGTTTGTTTAGGCTTTCTGTAATTGATGAATATCTCTTCAATTTCTACTTCTTTGCCACCAGAAAAAAAAATATATATATAGGTCATTTTACCTTTTCTTTGACTTCTTTAGGATACAGACTTAGTAGCAGTAGTTGGATGGATCAAAAGGTATTCACAATTTTATAGCCCTTTGGGCATAGTTCCAAATTGCTCTTCAAAATGTTTGGATCAGTATACAACCCTACCAAGAGCACATTAGTGTTTCAGTTTTTTCCATATCTGCCTCAACATTTGTCATTTTCATTTTCTGTCATGTTAGCTAATCTGATAGGTAAGAGGGAATACCACAGAGATCTTTTAATTTTCATTTTTCTAATCTCTAGTGATTTAGAGCCTTTATTATGACTACAGATAGCTTTGATTTCTTTATCTAAAAGTTGTTCATAACCTTTGATCCTTTATCAATTGGGGTATAACTAACATACTTATAAATTTAATTAATTTATTTCAATTTTAGAAAGACCTTTATCAGAGAAACTTGCTATAAAATTTTTCTCCAATTTATTGATTTCCTACTAATTTTGGATGCATTGGTTTTGTTTCTGCAAAAACTTTATATTTTAAGTTATCCATTTGATATATTCTTTAATTAATCTATGTATTCTAATATAGTCTATATCTTATTTGGTCATAAATTCTATATTTCCTGGTCCATATATCTTACAGGTAAAATTTTTCTTGCTCCATTAATTTGCATAAACCTTTTCTTAGTCTATGGTGTTCAGTGTTTTTATATCTAGTTTCTGTTAACCTGCTTTCCACTTCTCCCAGCAATCATAATGAAATTGTGAGGTCTTGTTCCAAGAGCTTAGATACTTGGGTTTGTCACACACTAGATTACTATGTTAATTTCCTATTGTGTATTATATACCTAATCCATTCCATCCTACCCATGAGCAATCAATGTTTTTCCAGTTGTTTAGAAGTTTTAATTGTGTGGACAGTGTTTTATAGTTGTGTTCATATAGTTCCTGTGTTTGTCTTGGCAGATAGATTCCTAAGTATTTTATATTGTCCAGGGTGATGTTAAATGGAATTTCTCTTTCTAATTCTTGCTGCTGAGATGTGTTGGAAATATATAGAAATGCTGATGACTTGTGTGGGTTTATTTTGTTTCCTGCAACTTTGCTAAAGTTGTTGATTATTTCCACTAGCTTTTTAGTTGATTTTCTAGGATTCTTTAAGTAGACCATCATATTGTCTGCAAAGAGTGATAACTTGGTCTCCTCATTGCCTATTTTAATACCTTCAATTCCTTTTTCTTCTCTAATTGCTACTGCTAGTGTTTCTAGTACAATGTTAAATAATAGAGGCGATAATGGTCACCCTTATTTCACTCCTGATCTTCTTGGGAAGGCTTCTAGTTTATCCCCATTGCAGGTGATGTTTTCTGATGGGTTTAGATATAGATATTATTTATTATTTTTAGGAAAGGCCCTTCTATTCCTGTGCTTTATATTGGTTTCAATAGGAATGAGTGTTGTATTTTATCAAAGGCTTTTTCTGCATTTATTGAGATAATCATGATTTTTGTTGGTTTGCTTGTTAATATGGTCAATTATGTGGATGGTTTTCCTAATATTGAACCATCCTTGCATTCCTGGTATAAATCCTACATAGTCATAATGAATAACCCTTGTGATGACTTGCTGGAATCTTTTTGCTAGTATTCTATTTAAGATTTTTGCATCTATGTTCATTAAGGAGATTGGTCTATAGTTTTCTTTCTCTGTTTTTGACCTGCCTGGCTTTGGAATTAGTATCATATTTGTGTCATAAAAGGAATTTGGTAGAACTCCTTCTTTGCTTATTCTGTCAAATAGTTTGTATAATATTGGGATTAATTGTTCTTTGAAAGTTTGATAGAATTCATTTGTGAATTCATCTGGTCCTGGGGATTTTTTCTTAGGGAATTCTTTAATGGCTTGTTCAATCTCTTTTTCTGATATGAGGTTGTTTAAGTATTGTATTTCTTCCTCTGTCAGTCTAGGCAATTTATAGTTTTGTAAATATTCATCCATATCACCTAGACTGTCATATTTATTGCCATATAATTGGGCATACTAAATTTTAATGATTGCCTTAAATTCCTCTTCATTAGATATGAGGTCTCCCTTTTCATCTTGGATACTGTCAATCTGGTTTTCTTCTTTCCGTTTTTAAATTAAATTGACCAGTACTTTGTCTATTTTATTGGTTTTTTTCAAAGTATCAGCTTCAAGTCTTATTAGGTCAATAGTTCTTTGACTTTCAATTTTATTAATTTCTCCTTTGATTTTTAGGATCTCTAATTTAGTCTTCATCTGAGAATTTTTAATTTGTTCACTTTCTAGTTGTTGTTTTTTTTAATTTGCATGCCCAATTCATTGACTTCTGCCCTCCATAATTTTTTAACATATGAACTCAAGGATATAAATTTCCTCCTGGGTACTGCTTTGGCTGTATCGCATAGATTTCAAAAGGATGTCTCATCATTGTAATTTTCTTCAATGAAATTATTAATTGTTTCTATGATTTGTTCTTTAACTAAAAGATTTTGGAGAATCATATTGTTTAATTTCCAATTAATTTTTTGTTTTCCTCTCCATGAACCCTTACTAATTATTATTTTCATTGCATTGTGGTCTGAAAAGTTTGCATTTATTATTTCTGCTTTTCTGCACTTATTTGCAATGTTTTTATGCCCTAGTACATGGTCAGTCTTTGTGAATGTACCATGTGATGCTGAAAAGAAGGTGTATTTCTTTTTGTTCCTATTTATTTTTCTCCATATATTGACTAACTCTAATTTTTCTAAGATTTCATTCACTTCCCTTACCTCTTTCTCATTTATTTTTTGGTTTGATTTATCTAGTTCTGATAGAGTAAGGTTCAGGTCTCACACTTGTATAGTTTTTCTATCTATTTCATCATTGAGCTCCCCTAATTTCTCCTTTAGAAATTTGAATGCTATGCCATTTGGTGCATACATGTTGAGTACTGATATTTCCTCATTGTCTATACTGCCTTTTATAAGGATGTTTTTACCTTCCCTATCTCTTTTAACTAGATTAATTTTTACTTTGGCTTTGTCAGATATCATGATTTCGACTCTTGCCTTCTTTTTATCAGTTGATCCCCAATAGATTTGTCTCCATCCTCTTACTTTGACCCTATGCGTATCTACCTTCCTCATGTGTGTTTCTTGTAGACAGCATATGGTAGAGTTTTGGATTCTAATTGACTCTGCTATTCACTTGCATTTTATGGGTGAGATCATTCTATTTACATTCGGAGTTATAATTGCCAGCTGTGTGTTTCTCAGCATTTTGATTTCCACTTCTAGTCCTCCCTTTTCTTCTTTCATTATTTCCTTCTACACCAATGTTTTGTTTTTAATCAGTCCCCCTTATTTCCACCCTTATTTTACTTCCCTTTCTACCCTCCTCCCTTCTTATTCCCTTCTTATTTTCTTTACAGTCTTTTTAAACTACTCCCACCCTCTCCCTCCCTTTTACTGCTTCCTTCCCCACCAGTCCATTTGTTACTTTTCTACTTCCCTATATGGTACAAATCAATTCTCTGCCCCAATGTATTTGATTGTTCTTCCCTCTTTGAGTCAATTTCAATGCACATAAGAATTGAGTATTTTCTATCTCCAACCTCTTTACCCTTTACCTATTGATGTTCTCTCCCACTCCCACCATGCACTTCTTTGTGACATATAAATTTACCCTATTTTTTTTTCTTTTCCCACATTTGTCCTTCAGTGTAGATACAGCCAAATTTTGTGTTATCCTCACTGTAGTTCCATAGTATATGAATGACTTCTTCTTAGCAGCTTGTAATATTTTTTCCTTGGTCTGATAATTCTTGAATTTGGCTATAACATTCCTGGATGTTGTCAGTTGGGGATTAAGTATAGGAGGTGATCTGTGGATTCTTTCAATCTCCACTTTTCCCTCTTGTTCTAGAATGTCAGGGCAGTTTTCTTTGATAATTTCCTATAGGATGATGTCCAGGCTTTTTCTTTTGTCATAGTAGACCAATGATTCTTAAGTTGTCTCTCCTGGAACAATTTTCTAAATCTTCTGTTTTGTGAATGAGATGTTTCATATTTTCCTCAATTTTTTCATTCTTTTCATTTTATTTTATAGTTTCCTGCTGCCTTGTGAAGTCACTTGCTTCTAATTATTGTATTCTGGTTTTTAAAGACTGAATTTCATCCCTGGCTTTTTGGTCATCCTTCTCCTTCTGATCTTTCATCTCCTTTGCTTCATTTTCAAACTGATTAATTTGGGATTTCAAGACACTATATTCTGTTTCCAGATGACTTATCTTGCTTTTTAAGTTCTTTTCCCAGTTGTCTTCAGCCTCTCTTAATTGTGTTTTGAATTATATTTTGAGTTCCTCCAAAGCCTGTGTCTAATTCACTGGAGTTTCTGTGTTTTTGCTTGGTGTTCCTTGATTCTCCTCTGTTACATTTGCTCTTTGTTCATTGTCTGGATAGAAGCTGTCGATGGTAATTTTTTTTTTCTTTTTCTGTTGTTTGCTCATATTTTCCCCTTCTTTTCCCCCTGTAGTTACCTGCACTCTTGCTCCTCTCATTATGTGTTGGATCTGTGGGTTTGGACTTTTCTGTCAACCTTCACTCTTGGAGCTTAGCAAGACTCTCAGAGCAGTCTATGGGGGAGGGGTGTTGGAGCTTGGGCTTCCCTGCCCTCTGAAGGCTTGATAAGATTAAGCCCAGTGGTATTGAACTTGCAGAGCTGCATGTGCCCTGAGGCCAAAACCTTGGGAAGAGGGGTAATATGGAGTGTCTACGCTATGACTAGGCTGTCTGCTCTATGCTTGTTCTCCAACTACTTCCCCACCACCTGTATTCAGAGCCCTGAGCCTTGCACAATTTTCCTGCAAGGAACTCCCTCAAGACTAGTGCCCTTGCCTGCCAAAAGATTCCAGCCACTGCTGGAGGCTCAGTGCTGTAAGTGGGGGAGGGGTCCTGGGACCTTCCTTCTTACTTCCCCTTAAGCCCAAGTGTCTCAAATTTAGTCTTTTGAGAGGTGTTCCTTTTCATTTGAGTCCAGCAGGAGGGTTCCTTGTCTATGTCCTGTTGTTAGGTTTGGTTTTCAGTCCCCTAGGAGCATTTGGTTTTTAATCGGTAAGAAAGGGTTTTCAGAGGTCTGAACTTTCACTGCCTCTCTGCCACCATCTTGACTCTGCCTCCATTTCACTTAGTATTAACCTCTTTTTTTAAACTCTAGTTGTATATATATATCTATATACATATTTTTGTCTTGGCATTTCATCCTATACAGTTTGTTACTGTTCCCTCTAAGTATAATTCTTCCAGCTACCCAGGTGATAATAACAATTTTTAAGAGTTGCCAATATCCTCTTTTTTATAGGGATACATATCATTTTAACTTATTGGGTCCCTTAAAAAAGTTTTTGTTTTGTTTTGTTTTTTCTTTTTTCCACCTTTTAAAATTACCTTTTGATGATTCTCTTGGGTTCTGTGTTTGGGCATCAAATTTTCTGTTTCTGTTCGATTCTGGTCTTTCCTTTACAAATGCCTGGAATTCTTCTATTTGATTAAATGACCATACTTTCCCCTAAGAATATAGTCTGTTTTGCTGAGTTGTTGATTCTTGGTTGTAGTCCTAGTTCCCTTGCTTTCCAGAATATCATATTCCATGCCTTTCACTGGGGATTTTTTCCTTAGGAAGCTCATTTATGAGTTATTCAATTGCTTTTTCTAAGATAGGGTGATGTAAGTATTTTACTTCCACTTCTGTTAATCTAGGCAATTTATATTTTTGTAAATATTCATCCATTTCATTTAGATAGTTTTGCTGGTATATGATTGGGGGAAATAACTCCTTATAATAACTTTAACTTTATCTTCATTGGTGATATATCACCTTTCTCATTTTTTATACTACTAATTTGGCTTGCTTTTTTTTGTAATCAAATCTGTTTTATTGGTGTTTTCATAAAATTAGATCATAGATTTATTTATTAATTAAATAGTTTTTAGTTTAAATTTTATTAATCTCTCTTTTATTTTTAGGATTTAAGTTTGTGTTTACCAGGATTTTCAATTTTTTAATTACATGCTCAAATTATTAATCTGCTCTTTATCTTTTCTTTGATGTAGGCATTTAGAGATATGAATTTTCCCCTAAGTTTTGATTTAGCTACATCTCACAAATTTTGGAATGTTTTCATATTTTTGTCATCCTTTTTAATTAAATTATTGTCTTTTCTATAATTTGTTCTTTGACCCACCCATTCTTCAAGATTAGATTATTTAGTTTCAAATTAATTTTTAATCTACATTTCCAAGGCCCTTTAATTAATGTAATTTTGATGATATGATGGTCTGAAAAAGGATGGATTTAATATATCTAGGTCGTTGGGTTTTTGTTTTTTGATTTTTTGCATTTTGCTGTGAGGTTGTTTTGTCCTAATAATATGGATCACTTTTTGTGAATATGCGATATACAGTTGAGAAAAAGATATACTATTTTTATCCAAATTCAAATTTCTCTAGTGGTCCATCATATCTTATTTTTTAATATTCTATTTCTCTCCTTAACTTCTTTATTTTTTGTTTTATAGTTAAGATTTATCTTGTTCTGAGAGGAAAACATTGAGATTCCCTACTAATATAACTTTACTATCTATTTCCTCATATAACTAATTTAACTTTTCCTTTAAGAATTTGGATACTATGCAATTTGGTATATTTAAGTTTAGCATTTTATCATGTAGAATACCTTTTAGCAAAATGTAGATTCTCAGCTTATCTCCTTTAATTTCATCTGTTTTTGCTTTTGCTTTGTCTATGATCATGATTTCTGCCCCTGAATTTTTACCTTTGCTAAAGTATAATAGATTCTCCTCCAGTTCCTTATGTTAATTCTGTGTGTTTCTCTATTTCAAGCTTTTTTCTTATAAACAACATATTGTTGGGTCCTAGTTTTTAATCCATTTTGCTATGTGCTTCTATTTTATGGGTGAGTTCATCCCATTCACAATTATTATTACTAATTGAATATTTCCCTCCATCCTTTTTTCCCCCTGTTTATCCTTCTTTCTCTCTTTTTACCTTGACCCGCTACAAATGTATGTTTTCTTACTGACCACTGACTCTCTTAATCCACTCTTCCTCATATCATACACCCACTTATCTCCTCCTACTACTTCTCTGTTTCATAAAAATTGACTTCTATATCTAAATGAGTGTGTATGTTATTCTGTATTTGAACCAGTTACAAAGTAACAACCATTGCCTGCCCCTATATTGTCCTCCTTTCCACTGTACAAGCTATTCCTTTCACAACGCTTTTATGTGAAATAATTTCCCTCATTCTTCCTCTACCTTCCCCATTCTCTTAAAGAATCCCTCTTTCTCAACCCTTCATTTTATGTTTTTGAAATCATCCCATCATAGTCAACTCACACTTGTGCCTTCTGTCCCTGTATGCTCCTAACTTCTATAATAATGATAGTGTTTTAGGAGTTATAAGTGTCATTTTCCCATATAGAAACTGTTATGATGAAAATTATCTGGAGAGACTGATTTGGGGGTAAGAATACAATTTTATTTATTATATCAGGTTTATTGGTTAGGCCGGGACCATAATCAATAAAGTGATATGGGTCTCCATGGCTCTCTTGCAAACCAGGGTTGACCTTAGCTGGGTTAGGCAGCCCAATAAATATATATTCTAGGAGCTCATTATTCAGCCTCTCCTTGAACATCCCAGGACATCTTTAACAATTATGAAAGTTAGGGGCAACTAGGTAGCTCAGTGGAGAGCCAGACCTAGAGATGGGGTCCTAGGCTCAAATCTGGCCTCAGACACTTCCCAGCTATATGACCCTGGGTCATACAGTCACTTTACCCCCATTGCCTAGTCCTTACCACTCTTCTGCCTTGAAACCAATACACAGTATTGATTCCAAGATGGAAGGTAAGGGTTTTTGAAATAATAATAATAATAATAATAATGATAATAATTGTGATAGCTAATTAAGTAATGGTCCATCAAACCCTCAGCTCTTCCCTAATCTGACAGATGGGTAGTCACATCCACAGGGAAAAAAAAAACCTTGTCTCTTTTACTGATTAACCAAGTTCAATTAAAAAGGAAGACATTCTTTGGGATTCCAAAAGACAAAGAAAATGCAAAAAGTAGTAGATTCAATGGTATCTCTGACCTATTTCTCAGACAGAGAAATACACAGTAATTCTCCTTAACACATTGGAATCAATACAATACTGCATATGAAAAATAAATTCTCACAGAATATAAATAATTTAATTTTATTGAATCCTTTAAAAATTTATCTTTCATGTTTACCTTTTTTACAGTCTCTTGAATCTTATATATGAGGGGTCAGATTTTTTATTCAGCTCTGATCTTTTTTATCATTAATTTTCAAAAGTCTTTTATTTCATTAAATGTCCATTTTTTCCTCTGAAGGATTATATTTAGTTTTGCTGACTAGGTTATTCTTCATTGTGATCCTAGCTCCTCTGCCTTCCAGAATATATTTTTAAGCTCTCTTCTCCTTTAACCTGGTAGTTGCTACATCTTGTACTAACCTGACTATGACTCAATGACATTTGAATTATTTCTTTCTGACAGTTTGAAGTATTTTCTCCTTGACATAGAAGCTCTGAAATATGGTCATAATATTCTTGGAAATTATCATCTTGGGATCTCTTTCAGGAGGCCATCAGTGAATTCCTTCAATTTCTATTTTAATCTCTGGTTCTAAGGACATTAAGGCAGTTTTCCTTGTTAATTTCTAGAAATTCAATGTATATGCTCTTTTCCTGATGAGGGCTTTCAGATAGTCCAATAATTCTTAAATTAGATCTCAATAATCTGTTTTCTAGGTCAATTTTTATGATTTTTTTCCACTTTTTGACTTTGTTTTATTGATTTGGTTTCTTTTTTGAGGTCTCAGGGAGTCATTTGCTTCCAATATAATTTTAAGTAATAATTTTCTTTAGTGTCCTTTCATACCACTCTTTCCATTTGTTGAATTCTAGTTTTTAAGAAGTTCATTTTATTTAATGAGTTTTTCTATCTCTTTTCCCATTTGACCAATTCTGCTTTTAAGAAATTCTTCTCATCATTAAATTTTTATACCTCTTTTACAATTTAACCAATTCTGGGTTTTTTCATTCTTATTTTCTTCAGTATTTCATTTGTATCTTTTCCCAAGCTGTTGACTCTCTCTTCATAATTTTCTTGAATCACTCTCATGTTTTCATTAATTTTTCTGCTTCCTCTCTTATTTGATTTTTAAAATCCTTTTTGAAGTTTTCCAGGAATTTCTATTCATATTTTTCTTTTGAGGCTTTGCTCATAGCTATTTTGATAGAGTTGTCTTCTTCTGAGTTTATATACTGATTTTCCCTATCACTATAATAACTTTTTATGGTAAGATCCTTTTTTGTTGTTTGCCCATTTTTCTAACCTATTTCTTGACTTTTAACTTCATGTTAAAATTAGGATCTTTTTCTGGGTTAGATCAGACACTGTTCCAGTCTTCAAGTTTTTCATGCTCTGTTTTTCAGACCTAGTTTTAGAGGTCTGTATGTTTTTGGTGCTTCCAAGGTGGTATTATCTAAGGAGAGATGTTATCACTGTTTTCCTGGCCTTTGTACTCTTCTTTACTCAGGAAGGGACTTTGCTTCACTATTGCTGCAAGTGCTAGCACTTGGCCCTGAAACTCCGACTAGGTCTATTCTCCTGCACCCACAAGTTCTAGTGTTCCTTTCTGCCTTGAAAATTGAGATCAGGATTCCTACTCATTTGTGATTAACTGCAAGCACTAATCCCCACTCTTGAACTATTACTTTGTTCCCCTTCAGTCACAAATTTTATCACTTCTTTTGGTCTTGGAACTATGACTTAGTCCCCACACATGCTAGTATGTATTCTTCTCCACCCTGGGACTATAAACAGGGCCCCTCCAAACCTGTGGCAACAAGCTCTAGTAAGCTAGAGTTCCTCTTCATCCTAGAACTGTGTATAAGCAATGAAACAGGGTCCTATACCCAGTGCCAATAAAAGGCAAATCTCTTTCTGATCAGTTTTCTGACCTTTTTACCATCAGTGGGCTGAGAGTGGGCTATTGCTGTTGCAATGGCCTCCAGAACTTGTTACTGGTATTGCCTCTGTACTGCAACTTGATCACCACCCAGTGAGATAGACTTTCCTGCTAGCCTTTTATTATTGGGTGGAAATTTTTGTCACTTTTCCCTTTTGTTGGCTTTGCCCATCAAGAATTCAATTTGAGGCATTATTTTAAAATTATTTGGAGGGAAATTTAGGAGAGTTCGGTTGAGTTCCTGCCTCTGTTCCAATATCTTAGCTTCATGCCCTCCTCCAAGATTGTCCCTTTATTTTAGTTTTGGAACCTCCATCTGTTTAGTTATCATAGTTGTTTGACCTCTTCAACACACTCTGGGCATTTATTGAATATCAAGGAAAAACATTATGAGAAGAAGAATGATTTCTGGGAATTTTGAAAGCATTTAAGGGGAAAAAAACAAAATGAACCATAATACTTTCTTGAGAAGAAAAACATGGGCATTTTCAGAAAAATTGAAATGCATACAATACTTACATTTTTAGCCCCCTTTACCAATCTGAAGTAACATTATTAGCTTAGGCACATAAAAATGTATTATGCATAACTTGGTTTGCTTGTAAAATTATGCTATTATGAGCAGGCAAAAGCTCAAGAACAGAAGAGGCCATCAATATTGTAGTAAAACAAAGAAAGTTATTATGCTTTCTGAATTTAGTGTCTTCCCCTGTGTTGAGCAGATACATAGCCTAATACAATACTTTGTAAATGGGCTTTCAATACCTGTTTGTGAGTGAATGAATGAAAGAATGAGTAAATGAATTCTCTCGTTTTAAGAAATGCAACTAAAAAAGACACATATACACTCTACAATTTATTTGCTCAGTTTCTAGAAATAACCAGGTTACTATGGGGGTTAAGGGATAGGACACAAAATTTGGAGTCAGAAGGTCTGTATTCATTGATCATTAATTTAGAGCTAGGAGGGACTTTAGAGGCCATCTGGTCCAACCCCATAATTGTACAGATAAGGATACTGAGGTCCAGAGAGACCAAGCATCTTTACCAAAGTCACATAGCTAGTAAGTACTTGGCAGAGGTAGAATTTGAACATGGATACTCTGACTCCAGACTCATTACTGAATTCACTCAAATCCTTATTTAAATCTCGACCAGGATTAGTTATGTGACCAGAAACAAAACACAATCTCTCTAAGTCTCCAAAATGGGAAGCAAAGTGGTATAGCAAATAGAGTCCCCAGACTGGAATCAGGAAGATTTATCTTCCAGAGTTCAACTCCAGCCTCAGAAACTTACTAGCTGTATGGCCCTGGGCAAGTCACTTAACTCCATTGGACTCAGTTTCCTCATCTATAAAATGAATGGAAAAGGAAATTGCAGACCACTCTAGTTTCTTTGCCAAGAAAACTCTCAGTGGGGTCACAAAAAGTTGGACATGACTGAACAACTAAAATGTTTATAAGTTATGTCATCCTCCATACATTCCACTCCTTCCTCTCCTCATGATATCCAATGACTTGTGAATTCTTATTATTTTATCTTTTATAACATTCTCTCCTCTAGCACTGCCACCATTGTGTTACGGACCCTCATAACCTCATGTCTGGCAATTGCATTAGCCTGCTGGAGGTTCTACCTACCTCAAGTCTTTCCGTAAAATCAAGGTTGACATATTACCTCACTATTCAATGAATTCCAGTGGTTTTCATTCCCTCCAGGATCAAACACAATATCCTCTGTTTTGCTTTTAATCCTTCACAACTTTGTGCCTTCCTACCCTTCCAAATACTTTTAAAATTTTATAACCCGATATTCACTCTATGCTTTGTGATCAAATGCCATTGATCTCCTTTCTGATTCTTGCATAAGACACTCCATCTCCCTATTCCAGGTATTTTCCCTGGCTATCTCCCATGCCTGGTAGTCACTGCTTCCTCATCTCTACCTCCTGGCTTCCATGGCTTTCTTCAAGTGTCAGAGAAATTACAGACATCTGTAAGAAGCCTTTCCTGATCTCCCTCAATGCACTTAGAGCCTTCCCTTTGTTTATTTTCTCCCCACTTTATCCTGTATATTGCTTGTTTTGTCATCTCCCTGATTATACTACAATCTCTTCTAAGGTAGACTGCTTTTGTCTCTATAAACCCAGTATTCAGCACAGTGTATGGTGCATAGGAGGTACTTTTTAAATGCTAGTTGATTAGTTAACTGATATTATATTTTATTATAGTATCTCCTTCATAGAATTATTAGGAGGTTACTAAACCTATAGGTTAAGAGAATAATATACATAAAGTTTACTTAGATTTTAGAAAATATATTTTATAGTAATAATATTTTTGTAGGAAAGATAGAAATACTGGTTAATTGATAGTATATTTTAGCATATTAAGAATTGTTTGACTGACTTGAAGAGGAGTCATTAATGGTCAATGTCAAATTGGAATGTGGTATTTAGTACAGTGCTTTAGAGAGCTGGACTTTGCTCTTTTCCATGGTATTTTTTTTAATCCATGATTTTTCAAAAGATTGGTAGTAGTCTCTCGGTAACCAAGGATGATGATTGTCTTTGTGTGTTTTTGTGCACAAAGACACTTGTGCATGAAGATTTAAGTGGAAAAGTCGATGCACAGAGACAGTCCCACTCTCTCGGCGTTGGAAGCCTGGGTCCAGTGGCACGAAAAGTCGTTACACCTGGAGACTTCCTCAGCTGCATTGGATGGCCATGTTGTCTTTTGTGCTCCAACATGCCCTAAGCACTCCACAGTGCTTTGCTGCATCGCCCTCTCAGCCGTTGAACCTTCTTGTTGGTTTCTTCCGCCTGTTCCACCGAAACAGTCTTCACATGCTGGGTGAGCAAAGCCCTGGTTCACCAGGGGTCCATGACAACCTGATGACTACTCTCACAAGGTTTAGCCTGCTTGTCAAAGCCGTTTCCCGGGGTGTGGCTGCTGCCGCATGCTAACAGCTACTGGGAGCCACAAGTGAGAGCTGGGTGTCAGGTGAGGGTCAGAGGCTGGAGAGCTGCCCTAGGAGGGCACAATAAGTCCTCCATACCAAAGATATTACTCCTCCTTTTACAGATTGCATATTCTAAAATTTAGAGATGACATAAGGCTAAAAAGAGAAAAATTAACACATTGGATACCAAAGTCAAGATTGACAAAATCTCAACAGGTTAGAATACTGGATCAAGTATAAGATGAAATTTGAGAGGGATAATTGGTAAAATCTTACCCTTAGGATCAAAATGTCAACTTCCCAATTATAAGAAAAGGAGGGATACCTAAGGGGACATTTCATCTGAAAAAAGGACTTGAGGGATTTAGTGAACAATAAGGTAACAACTATAGGATACACAGAGAAGAGCCATTTTGAGATGAATGTCTAGTACTAAGAGAGTCAAAGCCTAGTTCTAAGGACAGGACAGTCCTCCTGTTCTCTGCCTCATTAAAATGACTTCAAAATTAGTGCTTTATTCTGGACATTCCATTTTAAGAGGGACACAGAGAAGTTAGAGAATGGCCTGAGAAAAGCAACCATCATGATAAAGAATATAAAATCATCCCAGATAAGTATCAGTTAAAGGAACTGGAAGTGCTTAGTATGGAGAAGAAAAGACTTGAGGAAAATATAATAGGCATCAAGTACTTAAAGAACTATCATATGAAGAAGGGAAGAGATGTCTTCTTTGTCTTTAGAATGAAGATTTCAGGAGCATTTGGTGGAAATCATGGTGAGACAAACTTAGACTTGACAATAGAATATATTTCCCAACAATGAGAAATGGACAAAAGTGGAATGGCTGCCTTCAGAAGTCATGCATGTACCCTCATCGGAATTCTTTGAACAGTGGCTGTATGGCCACATATAAGGGTTTCTTTGAGAAGATTTCTTTTTGAGTATGAGTTGAAATAGATGCTCTATGTCCTTTTGAAATCTAAAATTGTATAATTCCATAAAAGTACTTTGTAAAGCCTTAGAATTTGAATTATTACTATTGTTATCATCATCATCATCATCATCATCATCATCATCATCGTTATCATTATTCATGTCCACTCCAATATTTTAGAGCTGTTTTTCTTCTGATATGCCCTCAGCTTTTTGAAAGAGCAGGGAACCAACTCATTGTTTCTTATATGTATGGAAATAAATGGATGACCCCGCAATTGTTCCTTTAACTCAAAGATCTTTAAGATCTATTCAGAAGAATAGGAACACATCTGCCAGCCACTAGATCAGAAGATCCTCAAGCAAACAAGACAATGATAGTTCTTCCTTCTCTTATGAAGATTCTCAAGCACATACTTTGGATGATGGTATAGTCTCAGAAATGGTGCCAAAGTTTTTTTTTTTCTTTTCTGAAAGTCCTTCTCATCTCACAGTCAGTTCTTTTTGGAACATAGATCCTTTGCCTGTCACTATATAATAGGCAACTAGGAAAATGGTGCATAATGAATTAAATCACTTCTTCCACATTTGCATTCTAGCTAATATATGATGGTTTTTATGAAGGAGAGAGAGGTGCCAAGGGCAATTTTCCCCCATTTTCAAGAACCCTAGATACACTAATGGTATATTGTCTCAGCCACTTCTCTACCAGGAACCAAACTGGAAAGAAACACAAAAATATTTTATTAGTTCTCAGTACACTTGTGTGGTCATAAGTGAGTTCAAAGATTCTTAAGTAAGACATAAAGACCATAGGAAATTTATCCCAGGGCATTCAGGATCATTAAAGTTTGGAGTAGGTATTTTAGAGATTGTGGAATAAGCCCTCTTCAACAGCCTATTTAGCCTAGTTACTTACAGACTGCTTCCTATCCTTGGAGATATATTAAGACCCTAGAGAGACAAGATAAAGTAGATACCACTAGCATGATATAGGTCTACTTGGAGATGCATGTTCTTCTCTAGCATTCAGAGTTTTTATATCCCTCAAGAGTCTTGGAAGGAAGGAAGGAAGGAAGGAAGGAAGGAAGGAAGGAAGGAAGGAAGGAAGGAAGGAAGGAAGGAAGGAAGGAAGGAAGGAAGGAAGGAAGGAAGGAAGAAAGGAAGGAAGGAAGGAAGGAAGGAAGGGAAACAAAGAGCAGTCTTACTATAGTGTAAAATAAAATCATTAACAATTCAGAGTATCTGGCTCTAAATAGTAGTAGTAGTAGTAGTAGTAGTAGTAGTAGTAGTAGTAGTAGTAGTAGTAGTAGTAGTAGTAGTCTCTCGGTGATCAAGAATGACTATTGTCTTTGTGCAGTTTCATCTACAGTGTACCCTCATGTGGCTTTGGAGTCCAAAGGCTGAGGCGCAAATTTTGTGGCACATGGGGCATGGGACTCCAGTTGTGATGGGAGATGTAGTTGTGGCCTGCTGTCGGCGTTCACGCGCAGAGGCAAGACGTCGACGTTGCTCATCTTCAAAGGTGGCGGCGGCATGGTTAATGTAGGTTTGCCAGCTGCTTCCGTCAGAGGCAGAGAGTTCTAGTTGCTTTGGTGTCATGCCAGCCCACTTCAAGTTTGACTTTAGCTGATCCTTGAATCTTTTCTTTGGTCGGCCTTGTTTCCTGAGTCCATCTGACAGTTCACCGTAGAATACCTGTCTTGGTATTCGCTGTGGGTCCATGAGGATGATGTGTCCAGACCATCGTAGCTGGGTTTTGAGGACCATAACTTCGATGCTGGTGGAGTTGGCTCTGTCGAGGACTTCCTGATTGGTGATTCGGTCCTGCCATCAGATCCTCATGATTGACCGGAGGGAGCGTTGGTGGAATTGCTCCAGCTGTTTCATGTGCTTCTGGTACAGTGTCCATGTTTCACAACCATACAAGAGCGAGCTGAGGACCACTGAATTATACACTTTGAGCTTTGTCGCAGTGCTTACACCTCTGTGTTGGAGGACTTTGGAGCGCAGCCGCCCGAGTGCCTGACTGGCCTTTTGGATCCTGGCATTAATCTCGTGGTCTAGGGACCTGTCATTGGCGATGGTGCTGCCCAGGTACTTGAAAGTGTTGACGTTAGAAAGCTGTGTGCTGTCGATTGTAATGCACGGCTGGTTAGTTGGCCTCCCTGGTGCAGGTTGGAACAGCATCTCTGTTTTGCTGAGGCTGATAGTCAGGCCAAACAGTTTTGTTGCGGTGGAGAACCTGTCCACAATGGTTTGGAGATGATTTTCTTGGTGGGCCATGAGAGCACAGTCATCTTCAAAGAGAGCTTCCAGGATGAGTCTCTCTGTTGTCTTTGTTTTTGCACTCAGGCAGCGAAGGTCAAATAGTGAGCCATCCAGTCGGTATTTGATGTAGATGCCCAGGTCTAGATCCATCACAGCATGTTGTAATACTTGGGTGAAAAATAGGTTGAATAGTACCGGAGTGAGGACACAGCCTTGTTTCACGCCATTGGAGATGTTGAAGCGGTCGGAAGTCTCTCCACCAGATAGGACTTCCCCTGTCATGTTGACATGAAAGAGCTGGATCAGTTTGATGAATTTTGCTGGGCAACTGAGCTTGCTGAGGATCACCCACAATGTATCCCTGTTCACTGTGTCAAACGCCTTTGTCAGGTCTATGAAGACAATGTAGAGACTCAGATTCTGCTCAAGGCATTTTTCCTGTATTTGCCTCACCGTGAAGACCATGTTGATGGTGCTGCAATCTGGTCGGAAGCCACATTGTGATTCAGGCAGGTTCTGCTCTGAAACAGATGACAGGAGTCTGTTGAGTATAACACGGGCAAGGATCTTTCTGGCAGTGGAGAGTAATGAGATGCCTCTGTAGTTGTCACAGGCTGCTCGTGAGCCTTTGTTCTTGTACAGGGCTACGATGGAGGCATCTCTGAGTTCTGGGGACATGTCTTCCTCTTCCCATATGCTGGTCAGTACTATGTGGAATGCCTGGAGCGCCTTTCCATTTAAGGCCTTGTACACCTCAGTTGGGATCCCGTCTTTACCGGGTGCCTTGCCTGCACTCATTTGTTTAATGGCTTTTTGGACTTCCTCTATTGAAGGAGGGACATCAAGTTGTTCAATGGAGCGGTTTTGGGGGATCTGGTCAAGGGCGCTTTGGTCGACTGAAGAGGGTCGGTTGAGAAGCTGACTGAAGTGTTCTTTCCACCTGTTGCTGATGCCTTTTTTATCTTTTATGAGAGTGTCACCATCAGAGGATAGCAAGGGAGTGGTGGTGGGTTTTGATGGCCCATAGACAGTCTTGAGGGCACTGAAAAATTGTTTGTAGTTTTTCATATCAGCAAACCGCTGGATTTCTTCTGCCTTTTTTTTACCACCATTGGTCTTGCATCTTCCTGATCTCACGCTGTGCTGTGGCTTGGAGAGACTTGAATCTGTCCTTTTTAGGAGCAGAGTTTGGGTTATTTTGCCACTCCATAAAGGCTTTGTTCTTCTTGCTCAATAGGTCTTCAATAGCAGTGTTGTTCTTGTCGAACCAGTTCTGGTGGTTGCGTTGTTTTGGGCCTAGGATTGCCTTTGATGTTTCCTTCACTGCTTCTCTGAACTGGTTCCATTTCTCAGTTGAGCTTCCAGTGAGTGGTCCCTTGGCAGACAGCTTGTTGTCCAGACGGGACTGGAATGTTTGTAAATAAGATGGATCTCTAAGACGACTCACTTTGTAAAATGTGCGAACTGTCTGGGAGCATCTTGGATGGCGAGGCTCAATGCGCATTTGAAGAGTTGCTCTAACCAATCGGTGGTCTGTCCAGCATTCAGCTCCTCTCATGGCTCTGGTGATCTTTACATCCTGGATGTCTCACCGGCGTACAATGATGTAGTCATTGAGATGCCACTGTTGTGATCTTGGGTGCATCCACGTTGTTTTATATTTGTTCACCATTGTGAACACAGTGTTCGTGATGGTGAGTTTGAACTCTGAGCATTTGCTGAGTAGCAGTAGGCCGTTGTTGTTCATTTTGCCCACGCCATATTTGCCAAGCACTCCTTTCCATCTTTCATGGTCCTGGCCAACGCGGGCGTTGAAGTCTCCCAGTAGTATCAGCTTGTCATTTGTGGGCACTGAGTGCAGGACGGCATCCAGGTCAGAGTAGAACTGCTCGATGGTCTCCTCTGTGCTGGTCAGTGTTGGGGCATATGCGCTGATGATTGTGGCATACCGATCTTTGCTAAGAGGCAAACGGATCTTCATGAGCCTCTCGCTGATTCCCACAGGCAAGTCTGGCAGCTGTTTGAGCAAATTGGTCTTGATGGCCAGGACAACACCGTGGATTCTGTCTTCATTTGAGGCTCTACCTTTCCAGAAGGTGTATCCAGTGGTGGGTTCGCTGAGTGAGCCCTCTTCTGGTAAGCGTGTTTCACTTAAGGCTGCAATGTCGATGTTATATCGTGCCAGTTCTTTACCGATTAGAGCTGTTCTTCTCTCAGGTCTTGGGGTATTCTCTCTATCAAGTAATGTCCTGATGTTCCATGCAGGTCCTAGTAGGAGTTTCTTTGTATTTTTTCTTTGATTTTGACCGCTTAAAGGGGATGACCCGCCAGCCATGGTGTGCTGACTGGGTGTTTGTAGGGCAGGCAATGTTTGGAACACCTTTTCTAGTCCCCTCCCTTGATTAGGGTGAGCAGTGCTGTCCTAGAGAGGGCTGCTCAGTCACCCAGGATGCTGCCGAAAGTCCCTGCTGCCCACAGGGCCGAGCGACCACTGGTCCGTGGGCCGCCTACATGGAGGATCGTGACTACAACTGCCAGTGGTCACCTCCACCTGTTGCGTCGTCACTCCCCCATCGCTGCAGGTCTTGAAGAGGGTGGAAGTGGTTAGGATAGATGAGTGTGCACAAAGATACTTGTGCGTGAAAGAGATTTAAGTGGAAAAGTCAATGCACAGAGACAGTCCCACTCTCTCGGCGTTGGAAGCAAGGGTCCAGTGGCACGAAAAATTGTAAAGTCTGGAGACATCCTCAGCTGCATTGGATGGCCATGTTGTCCTTTGTGCTCCAACACGCCCTGAGCACTCCACAGTGCTTTGCTGCATCGCCCTCTCAGCCGTTGAACCTTCTTTTTGGTTTCCTCCATCTGTTCAGCCGAAGTAGTCTTCACATGCTGGGTGAGCAAAGCCCTGGTTCACCAGAGGTCGAGGACCCGATGGCTACCCTCACAAGGTTTGGCCGGCCTGTTGAAGCCGTTGCCCGCGGTGTGGCCGCTGCCATATGGTAGCAGCTACTGGGAGCCACAAGTGAGAGCTGGGTGTCAGGTGAGGGTCAGAGGCAGGAGAACTGCCCTAGGAGGGCATGACAAGCCTTCCATACCAGAGATACTACCCCTCCCTGAGCACCCCATACACCCCCCGACTCTAAATACAGCTGCAGAAAAGTCATCAAAATATCCAAATTATTGAAAAACAGACAGATCCAAGTAACAGGCCTAGAGGATAAATAGAAGCAGTAGTCTCAAGGTGGCTGATTAGATCCCACCAAAAAACTTAGAATTATCTAGACACTGTTTTAGGAAATCCTAAAGAAAATATCCCCAAATTAAGGAAAACTAGGAGAGATACCAATACCAATAAAAAAATTCAAAGAACCTATACTAGAAAGAATACAAAATTTAATACACCTAAACATACAATTTAACTTCCAATTTTAGACTGATCAAGAAAATATACTGAAACCTGATAGAATAATTATAAATAAAAAAAAAACATTTCCCAAGGGAGAAAAAATTAAGATTACAACTGTTCTTTTTGTAAGGGAGTAGCAGACATTTTAATACAATATTTAACATTAAGAAAGATGGGCCATGAATCAAGAATTACTCCAATTCTCAAATGGATGTAAGATTGCATTGATTTGGAAGTTATCTCCAACAATGTAGGTCCTATCCTATCCAAAACTACCCATTCTGTGCAGTTGTCACCCATTTCTTGCCCCAAAACTCATAATAAGAAATCTACTCAATGTTTGAGAAGTCTTGGTCACTTTTGCTGGACATTGTAAGAGCACTAATAGAGTATTCTGGCCATCTATTATGCATTTTTCTTCTCGTGTGATTAGCCTATCTTATTTTTCTGATATATAATTCCTTGATGACATCCTTTACTCCACTTCTTTTGAATTCTTCATTGTTTTTGCTAAAGCCCACGCTCACCCACCATGCAGCTTTCCATTCATGACATTAATCTTTAGTTCTTTGGAAGCAGTGTCTTATCACCATTTAGTAACACCTGTAAAATTGTTGTATTGAGTAGATGAGACTTTCTATTCTAGAAAACTTGGGGTCAGTAAATCTATAATTATCTACCAAAAAACCCCTGTTTAGAGAGACCAGAATTGGATATTTGAGAAGCAAAGAAACTTGGAAAAGTTTACAGGGAGACATTTCAAGGAATCGTTTGAATGCACAATTCTCCTAGCTAAACAATAGGTTTGGTTTTTAAAACAACAAAGATAAAACAATAATTAACAAATTAGAAGAAGCCTTAAAGCACAATATAGATGTATCATAAAAATTATAATACGGAAATTTTCCAACATTTTAGATTTCAAAGACCCAAGAAGTACTAAAAAAAGGAGATTCTGTAAGGCTTCCCCCACTCCCCAGATTTATTCTGTCCTTGGGACCCTTGTTTGTTCCATGCTCACTAATAATAGGAAGAAAAACATGCCTGAACTAAGGTGGGATTTCTCCAGCAGAATTCCTCAGAATGATCAAATTGAATTCTTATTCCCATCTGGCTCAAACATTGACTGCAATTTGAGTCAATTTGTATATGGATTCTGCTGCCTCAACTGCTCTTCTAGACAGTAATTTGAGAGGTAGCTAGTTTACCTTCCCTCCTTGAAATCAGGGACTGCTTTTCATTCAATGGCAGGTCCTCTAAAAATCCCTGTTTAATGAATGAATGGCAAGGCATAACTGTAAACTTGGTTGTCTACTTTCTCCCTTGCCAATGACAATTCTTTGACCAGATCTCTGCCATTCTCTTAGTTTCCTTTGATTCTCAATAAAATGCTTGCCACTGTTCTAAGGTAGATGAAATTGATGATGGAGTTCTTGAAAAGATCCACCAGTTATCCAAAGGAAGGGAATTCTACACATACTGATAGTATCACCTCATTATTTTGGGGGGGTCATCTTTAATGGTCCCATATCAAAATAAAGGTTCAGTGATACAGATTTTGTTTTGGTTGTTGTTTTATTCCTGGTAAAATAAATTACCTAAACTGACATTTTTTGCTCCTCCTGCCTAGATGAGAAATTTTAAAGGTGCAAAGAATGGGTTTTGATTTTCAAAGGAGATACTTTTTAATCTTCTATAGAATAAGGCAGAAAGAAAATTAGAACTGGCCTTCCTGCCAGTGCTTGGATGTGAGGAAATTAATAAAATTAGGTACTCTAGAACATCAAGGATCAGAGAATGAGAAAGTAAACTGTTGCAAGGTATGAGGGCACGTGCCTGTTGGCAGATCCCCTGAGCTCAGGAATTCTTATCTGCAGCCAGCTAAGCTGATCAGTGATCTGTGCTAAGTTCAGCATTAATATGGTGAGCTTCTACCAGCCAGAGGCCACCAGGATGCTCTATGCAAAATGCCCAGGTCAGAGAAGACCAGGGTTAAAGTGGGACTGTGATAGCAACTCTATGCCCAGCCTGGGTGAGATACACTCAGTCTTTAAAAATTCAACTATAAATTGTTTCTGAGTCATTTGAAGACAAAGAGATGCTTTGGAGGAGTCCAACATTTAACACACTCCATTGAATTAAATAAATAGTCATTAGAACATTAGATCGTTAAAGCAAGGATTGTTTCATTCTTTGTGTTCAATTCTTTCCCAGGCCACCACCCTTGCATTGATTATCCTCCCTTCGCCTCCCCATCTTGACAATTGGGTGAACCAATGAGAATCTACACTGCCCACATCTCTTGAGTCCCTTGCCCCTTTATCCTATTGATCATGTAGCCCTTCCAAAACCCAACCTTAGATTACTTGTTGCCTTTATTCATGCTGAAAAAAGCTGGAGTGAATCACAAAACTATACTGATTGGCCCACTACAAATTTATGTTATATAATCTTTTATAAAATTATTAAAACCTCTACCTTCCATCTTAGAATCAATACTGTGTATTGGTTTCAAGGCAGAAAAAGGATAAGGGCTAGGGAATGGTGGTTAAATGACTTGCCCAGGGTCACACAGCTAATAAGTGTCTGACGTCAGATTTGAATTCAGGATCTCCCATCTGAGCCACCATGCTGCCCCTATGTTACACAATTTTAAGTGGATTCTTGCTGCACCAAAATAACCTCCCTCATCAACTTACTATCCCATTCAGCACATCAAATTCTCCAAGTGTCTTCATTCATCCTAAAATCACTCATGGCTCCCCTACCCCTCCCTTATCCGTTGACAATTTTGCCTCATATTCCACCAAAAAAAAAATTGAAGTCATTCTCTGAGAGCTCTCTCTTCTCCCCCATTTCTTTTCTCATATCACTCAGATACCACCATCTTCTCCTTTACCCCTGTTTCACATGAAGAGGTAGCCTCTCTCCTTGCCAAAGCAAACTCCTCTATATGCAAAAGGGACACATTTCCATCCCATCTTCTCCAGCCAATTGCTCTATTGGTCATCCCCCCTCTCTTACTTGTCTTCAATCTCTCCCTGTCCATTGACTGCTTGTTTACTGCTTACAAAAATTATCTGTGTCTAACCTGTCCTCAAAAACCTTTTCTTTGGCCCATCGATTGCTACTAAATATTATTCCATGTCTCTTCCCCTTGATGTGGCTCTAAGTTCCTCCATATTCTTCCCTCTTACTCTCTTCTTAATTCTTTTTATTCTGGCTTCTAGACTCAGCATTCAACTGAAAGTTCTCCTTCCAAAGTTACTAATGACCTCAATTGCCAAGTCTAATTTTTCCTCATCCTTTTTGCAACCTTTGACATTGTGAATCACCATCTACTTGACTTGATAGTCTTCTCTTTAGGTTACACTACTCCCTCTTTCTTCCCCTTCTTTCTAAATGATTATTCCTCTGTTTCTCAAGTCATCTCCAATAACCATTGAGGTTCTTAAAGGTTCCATTCTGGTCCCTCTTTTGTTCTGTCTCCATTCTATTTCACTTGGTGATCTTATCAACTCCCATAGATTTAATTCTCATCTCTTTGGAGCTGTCTCTAGGATCTTCTTTTCCAGCTCTTACCTCACTCCTTACTTTTGGTCTTGCATGTTGAACTGCCTCTTATATGTCTCAGACAGGATAATCTGTAGACATTTTAAATTCAACATGTCAAAAAGAGAGTTCACACTCCTTTTCCCAACCCCATCCTGTGGCAATTTTTCCTCTTATTATTAAGACACAAGTCTCCCAGTTACCCAGGTGACCAATCTCAGTATCATCCTTCACTCTTCAATCTCTCTCCTTCTTCAAATATAATCCAGAGGCAAATCCTATTGTTACAGTCTCTCTAATAGCAGTCCTTTGTAACCCCCCCCTTCACTCTTCTCTCACATGGCCACAACCCTGATGGAGTTCCTCATTACCTCATGCATGTACTCTTTACAACCTTCTTCAAGCCTCTCCACATCCCAGTCCATCTGCCAATGATCTATCAAACTGATCTTCAAAAAAAAAATACCTGTCTGGCCATATTACACCACTCCCTTCATTCAATAAACTCAAGTAGCTCTCTTTGACCTCCAGGATAAAATATAAATCTTTCTGCCTAGTTTTTAAAGCCCTTTATAACCTGATTCATTTACCTGCAACACTGCAATACAGTGACACTGGCCTCCCTATTGTTCCTCATGAAAGCCCCTTCACTTCCTGCTCTGGACATTTTTCACTGGTTGTCTCCCATGCCTGGAATTCTCTCACTCCTTATCTATACCTTCTAGTTTCTCTGAGCCTCTTTGAGACTCAGCTCAAATGCTGCCTTCTAAAAGACGTCATTCCCAGTCCTCCTTAATCTTAATTCTTAATAAATCTTAATACCTTCTTCTGAGACTACTCTACAATTTCCCCAATTCATCTTGTATGTATATCTTTGTTGTCTATAGTTGTTTCCATATTGTGTTTTCCATTAACTGAGAATTTACTGAGCACAGAGTGTGACTTTATACTTGTAAACCCAGTACCTAGCACCTAGTACACAGTACCTGGCATCCAGGAGGTACTTAATGAATATTTATTAATTTATTAGACATCAACTGCGTCCAATACATTGTTCTAGATGCTAGGGATTCAGAGACAAAAATGAACTAGTTTATGTCCTCAAAAAACTTCTCTTCTACTGAGATATACTACATGTACATGAATAGCTAAATAGTATTAATAACTGATAAATAGAATGCTTTAAGGTTTGAAAGAGTTTTATGAACATTATATCATTTGATCTTCACAAAACTCTATGAGGTAGATGCTATTATTATCCTCATATGAAAAGGGAAAATAACTAGTTAAATTTCTGAGGCAAGATTCAAACCCAGGTTTTCCTGATTCCAATTATAGCAGTCTCTCCTCTGTTTGACCTAGCACCTTTGCAAGTAAAGCAAAGACATTTCAAGGGGGAGACAGAGCTAATGTTAGGACCAGAGTATGTACGTGTCAGGGGAAATAAGGAAACTTCTTATGTGAGAAGTGGCTGCTGAACTGTGTCTTAAAGGTAACTAAGGATTCTGCAAGGTAGAGATGAGGAAAATGTGCATTCCAGACATGGGAAAATCATGCAAAACCATGGAGGAGGGAGATGGGACATTCTGTGAGGGAAATATCTGATCAGCTAGTTTAACTGGAATCCAAAGGGTTAGAGGGAACTAATAAAAGAAATAAGCCTAGAAAGGCAGATGGGAGATGGATTATGGAGGGCTAACATTTGTCTAGGTTTTGATGAAGCTGATGAAAAGTTTGAGCTATTTCATATTTAAATTAACAACTTACTGGATAGAAGGAAAAGGTCAATTGACTAATGGCAATAATGATGGGTCCTTACCAAGCACCTCTTGCATACTGAGCACTCTACCAGACATTGGTGGAGATATAAAATTCAAATAAGAAATCATTGCTTTCTTTGTGGAATTTACAATCTGAGAAGGGAAGATGCACACACAGATAACCCTAATATAAAATATTGCTTTGTAGTGTAAAGGTGTTCACAGAACCCTCCTAGTTGTGCCATGAATAGCAGAAGAGGACAGACTTGGTAGAGACATCCTTCTTGAGGACATGACTGCACTTAGCAGAAAGCTGATTTAAAAAGCAAGGAGATTATTCTTTGAAAGAAATCCCCCTTAATGCCAGTTCCTTTCTTCTAAAATCATCTCTAATTTGTTTATGTATATAGTTTATTCAGAGTTGTTTGCCTGTTGGCTATTCCATTAGTCCATGAGCACCTCAAGTAGAAGAATTGTTCTTTGACTATCTTTGTATCCCCAGGATTAGGCAGAGTACCTGGCAAATAATGGGTGTTTAATAATTGCTTTTTTTGACTTGATTTGTTAACTTGAAACATTTTATTTTGAAGACCAGAAGTTGATAGATTTCAGAGACTAATTGGGACATATAATTACCAAGTCTGGGACACATAGTAAAAAAGGACCTACTATGTATTGATCCTAGGCATATTTAGAGCATGGATCTGGTGTTCTATCCCAACCCACCCAACCCAAACTCCAGACACCTCTATAGTTATCATATACTATGGTAGTGTCTGGGTATACAGAGACAAAAAACAAATTGCTTCTTCCCTCAGAAAGCTTACATTCTACTGGGGGAGACAATGAGCACAAATTGATGGCATTCCAAATTGTGTTTTAAGCTATAAAAGCTTTTTTAAATGCACTTATACATTTGGAACACCTTGGAAAATTATCTACAAAATATATATGAGATACTTTGGTGGAGGGGAGATAGTTATGTTACTTTTGAAGTTTACCAAAAAATACTCATGTGAATAAGATGTGAGTGTTCCTATGAACATATACCTTTACCAAGAAGGGAGAAATACTATTAAACTTTCAGCAAATTCCTCTCACCAAAAGGTTCTTTGTTTTTATTATTTTAGGTCAAGTTTTCATCCTTCCAAGACTATAATAATAATAATGTAGCGTTCTTGTTTAATTAAAGGTTTTGAAAACAATAGTTAGAGACAACAGATCTAGAACTAGAAGTTACTTAGGGATCATCTGATCCAAATTTCCTTTTGACGGAGGGAAAAAATGGATGAGTTCCAGAGAAGTAAGCCAACTCACCAAGTTCACATAGCATAAGTGTCAGAGTCAAGATTTGAACACAGTCCCTCAGCCCCAAATGAAATCTACTATATCACACTGATTCCAGCCATGAGTCAATAAGTGACTAAGGCAGACAGCATAGCAAAGGAAGGAAGGAAGCATGTATTTATTAAGTACTTACAATGTCTGAAAAACTATGCTAAATGCAAGGCATCCCATACAAGGAAAAAGAGATAGTGCTGACCCTCTGGGAGCTTATACTCTAAACGGAGAAGATAATCCACAAAAAAGAATGAATGGAGTCTGGAGGGAGGACAGATGGGATGAAGGAACTTTGCATGAAAACATGGTTTTGAAGTCTGTAAAGTCAGGAACAGGACTGAGAGGGGAATAAATGCAGGTTGGTAGATACACAGTCAATCATTCTTAGTAGGGTGTGGGGAATGAAAGAACCAGCATGCAGATAGAATTCAACCTTTTTTTTTTTACCATAAAGACAAAGCTGCCAGTTAATATGTGGTTTTCCCCTTGAACTATTTTGTATAAGTCTCACAGTATAGATTTTTATTGAAAGACGGGTCCCCCAAGGGTTTGGAAACATTTTTGTTGTATGATATCCCTTGTTTCCATTTTTGATTGAAAGGCTTTTGCATCCATAACTATAATATTTATTCTAAATCTTTCAGCACAAACAGTACCGGGAATCATTCCCTGATGCATAAGTGGTCAAAGAATATGAATAAGCAGTTCTCACATGAAGTCTTGACTATTAATAGCTATATGAAAGATTGGACAGATCACTAATAGTAAGAGAAATGCAAATCAAAATAATTCTGAGGTTTCACTTCATTTCTAGGATATTAGCAAAGATGAAAATAGATGAAAATAGTGAATGCTGTGCTATAGGGCTTACAGAAAAATAGGCACACTAATACAATGTCGGGAGAGCTGTGAATTGCTCTATCAACTTTGAAAAGCAATTCAGAAATATACTTTAAAAAACTGATTAAGATATCCATGTCCTCTGACCCAGAGATTCTACTGCTGAACATAATATGCCAACAAGGTCAAAATAAAAAATAATGTCTCATACACACCAAAATATTTATAGTATCACTGTTATGAAAACAATGAAAGGGAAATAAAGTCAATGCCCATGAATTAACAAATTGAAGTACATGCATATAATGGGATTTATAAGAATTCAGAGAATCATGAGAAGACTTTTATAAACTAGTGAAGAGTAAAGTAAGAAGAACCAAGAAAACAATATACACAATGACTATAGTAAATGCAAAGAACAAAGAAACAAAACTGAATACTGTATAATTATAATGACCAAGCTTGACCCAGAAAGAAGATGAGAAAATGCACTTCCCTAACTACTTTGCATAGATGGGACACTGTGTGTGTGAGACATTATACATATTATCAGACTTGGTAAATGTTTACTCTCTCTCTTCCTCCCTCCCTCCCTCCCTCCCCCTCCCTCTCCCTTTCTCTCTCTCTCTCTCTCTCTCTCTCTCTCTCTCTCTCTCTCTCTCTCTCTCTCTCTTCTCTCTCTCTCTCTCTCTCTTCTCTCTCTCTCTTTCTCTCTCTCTCTCTCTCTCTCTCTCTCTCTCTCTCTCTTTCATTGCAAATGATAATATTCTAGGAAAATGGGAGTGATATATTCAGAAATAAAGGTGATGTAAAAAAACAGATAACATTAATATTTTGAACCAATCACACAATAAACAAAAGGAAAAGAATGCATGATTTAGGTCAACCTTCTATCTTTATGACAGATAAAGATCAAATTACATGATATCCTCCAGTCAACATTTCTCCAGTCCTACCAAAAAAAGTGACTTCCTTCACATTTTCCAGGATTCCATTTCTATCACCTGATTTTCATATTCTTCGTAACCTCAGCATAAGCGCAAATAAGTGTAGCTTGAACTGATCAGCCCACAAGAAATGTTTTTCCACATGAACTGGGAATATAGGTAGGAGAAATGACATTGACATCCTTAGGAGTTTAGTCACTATCACTTCCTACTTCTGTATAATAAAGTCCACACTTGTCTTTGCCCAACTGTGATTCTGATCTTATTCCAACACTATCATTAGTCCTACTTCAAAGCTAGACATACTAAGTAAGTAAAAATTGTGTATTCAGTCCCCATAGAGGCCAGAGAGCTTACCTGTATTTTATGGTCATATGCTATATGTAATCTCTCTCATGATTTTTCTTCTATTTTCCCCAAAGGAGTCTATGCAAGACAATATGGATGGTAGCCCAATTCAAGGTGCATACCCTCTTGCAGCTGTATTAACCATTAATCACACAATGTCAACTTAGGAGGAGATCTTTATTAGAATACCTCAGGGATCTGGGCTTGACCATATGTTATTTAACATTTTTATCAATGAATTGGATAAATATGTAGATGAAATAATGTACAAATTTGCAGATGATATAAAACTAAGAAGAATACCTAACCCACTAGATGTCAGAGTCCAGATCCCAAAAGTTCTTGGCAACCTAGCACATTGGGCCAAATCTTAAAAAGACAAATTTTAATAGGGATAAATGTATAGTCTTATATTTGGATTAAAAAATAATCAACTTTATGAATATAAGGGATAGGAGATGTTGCTTATGCAGACGTTCAATGGATGAAAAAGATCTTGGGTTTTTAATGAATTATAAACTTAAAATGGATCAGCAGAGAAGTGGTATAGCTGACAAATTTTATATAAGATTAGACCACATTGTGAGAGGTATAAGGGGCAGCCAGGTGGTATGTAGGTAGAGTGCCAGACTTAGAATCAGAAAAAAAAATCATCTTACTGAGTTCAAATATGACCTCAGCCACTTACTACCTGGGTAAACCTGGGTAAGTCACTTAGTTCTGTTAGACTTCGTTTCCTCACTAAAATGTACTGGTGAAGGAAATGGTAAAATGCCTTCAATAGCTTTGCCAAGAAAACTCCGAATGGGAGTTTTCATTTCATTTCATGAGGAGTCAGAACCAACTGAAAAACAACTAAAAAGCAACAAATGAGAGGCACAGCTTCCATGAATTAAGGAAGTTATCATAGTGTCACATTGAGCCCTGGGCAGAATATATATGGAATGTGGTCTGTTTTGAACATCAGATGGAGAGTATCCAGAGGAACACACACACACAAGATGATGAAGGACCTAGAGTTGATTGAAGGGCCTAGGGATGTTCAGAATGGAGAAGAGAAGACTTTGGAGTAATAAGCATTAAAGTAAGTGTTGGACAATTCCAGGTGGCTTACTTGTCCTGGTTGGCCCCAGGGCATAGAAATAGAAGCAATGAATGGAAGTTGTGATATAGGTTTACGGTAAGGAAAAATTTCCTAAAAATGAGAGCTATCCCAAAATGGAATATCGTGCCTTGTAGTGGAATGGGCTCCCCTTCCCTTGAGATCATTAAGGAAAGCTAGATGGCAATTTGCTGAATAAGTTGTAGAAGAATTCTTTTTTTTTAATTCATACTAGATGATCACTAAGATCCCTTCTAACTTTTCAATTCATCTTTAAGTAGGAAGGTTAGTTAACACATTACTTCCAAATGTTCCACTTAATTATCTTCCACTCTCTCGGGCTATCCTTTCTGGAAACAGTGCCTACATTTGTAAACTCTACTGAGGATAAAGGGTATTCTCAGTAACCCATTAAAAGCTCCATAATTGAACATGTTGTTTTGTTAATGTGAAATCAAAGGAATTTCCCTGATTCCACACATCTCCCATTGCCCAAGGGAATTTTAAAAAATCTAATAATTCACATTTATATGGCATTCTAAGGTATGCAAAGGCATACATTATCTCATTTGATGCTCACCAAAATCCTCAGAGATCGTAGGTATTCACAGCCTCATTTTAAAGATGAGAAAACTGAGGTTGAAAAAGATTTGATGACTTGCTCATGGTTACATATAAGAGACAGACCTCAAACCAATCGCTTCCTGTCTCTAATTCACTACCCATTCCACAGAACCCCATGGCACCTCAAAAAGTACTAATTAGGATGGGTTTGATACCCATCTCCATTTAGGCAAGTTCAGGACAAAGAAGTGAATGACTGTGCCTCAAACCTATTATGTTCTAGTATCTAACTGTCTTTTAATTATTTCCACATCTCCTAGCCAAGCCACAACCCTAACTATTTAATAATCTCTTACCCTCCCCAGCACCAACATGCCTTTGCCTCACCCTTATTCAACACTGACATTAATGAACCATGCCCACATCCTGCCCTGACCCTACAAAGCTGCTCATTTATCCTCTTCTTAATCAACTCAAGCCACTTGGCTGAATACAAGGAAGGCTCATTGTGATCTAAAGAAGACCACCCTACACCATAACTGAGGCTGCTCCTGAGCATGGAATTAAGTTTCCTTTGGTCCAATCCACCTATTAGAGGGCTAGATGGCAATTTGCTGAATAAGTTGTAGAAGAATTTTTTTTCCAAGTACAGAGTATACTAGATGATCGCTAAGATCCCTTCCAACTTTTCTCCCAAAATATGCACAAATTGTTTACGTCCTATATGTGCTACGTTACCCTTAACCATACCTTAGTTCCCTTCTCTTTCATATGGACGTGAAAGTCAGCCCAAGTGATATCATCCTAGTGACTACACTATTTAACCTGCCCAGACAAACCTATAAATTCTGATTCGTTCATTCTTAACCACATTCCTTTCCTTATTCACTACCTCATCACTATTTAAGATCTAATTCTCCAGGCCAGTTTGAAGCAGCACCCCTTCTTCTGTTTCTCATACCCATCAGGAAGTTGTTCCAGGCTCTAGGCAGCCCACCTAACCGTCTCCAAGTACTCCTAACCTTCCCTACCCTTTGCCTTGGTTTTTGCCTTCTTCCAGTGACCTCACTTACTCCCTGTTAAGTTTGTCCACTTCTGTCAAAGACTGACTTTGGGTCCCCCAATACCTGGGACCTCCATACTCTGTACACCATGGAGACTGAGCCTAGCACAGCCCTAATCATGATAACCTCAATACAAGTGAAAGATGAATAATAAGAATTATTCCGGCCAGTCCCAGAAGAGTCTACTAAGGAGGTTTGTTTTGGAATAATGAATATGGAAATTTGGAATCCATAATGAACTGCAAGCAGTCTTCCAACTCACTCGTGCCGAAAATTCGCACTCGCCTTCCCCATAACTTGTCACTTGTGTTTTTTATTGTTCGATATGTAAACAAGGCCAGTAAAGCCTTTGTTCCTTTGTGCCTACTTAGATTTGCCCATTAATCCCAACCCCCCCCTTTCCCACCAATGCATGCAGGATTACACAAAGCAAAAGTCATTAATTTTTATCTCTGACTATCTGTAGGGTTTTTAATGTGGCCTGGCTTGCTTATGCACCACCAATTACATGTCATAAGTGCTTGTAGATGCTGGAGCGGTATCATAGGCTGATGAATCACTGCCTTCTCTCCTGATTAGTATGCAAGGGGCTGCACTCCTCTTTGAGCAGCTGGCATGCCAATGAGGGTCTGGCTCTGCCAGTCAAGGCATCTGGACATGAACTCAATATGGATTGCTTTAATTAAATGGCTAAGCGCACAAGAAGCTAAGAAACAACTCCATCACTGGAGGAAACTTGAAAATAAAGTCGACATGTGAGAAAGGGAGAGAGGAGTTAGAAAGTATATCTTAAACACCATCTTTCCTACCCTAAAACCTAAGAAAATTCCTGAGTGGGAATATGGCCACTTGCCGCAACTATGATAAGTTGCCCAATCCTCAAAAGAAGTCATGAAAGTAAATGAAGTACATCTCTCTCTCTCCTCCTACTCTTGTATTTAGCAATTGAAATGGCAAAAGAAACCTTATTCTTATATCTTTTGAAGAGTGTTTTTATAAAACTTTGATTTCTTATATTTCTTACACTGATTTCTTATGCCAAATTGGGCAAAGATCGACTAATAGAAACCTAGATTTAGAACTGGAAAGAACACCAGAGAAACTAAGTAACCTGCCAAAGATCATAGAGTTAGTAATAGAGGTGGGATTTGAACCCAGGACCTTTGATTTTAAATAGAAATTTTTTTAAACAGGGAGTAGAGAGGAGATTCCCATTCCTCAGAGATCTTCCATCAGAGCCTACACAACCATTTTTTAAGCATAGAGGAAATCTGGAGGGATTCCTTTTGTGAAGAGATGGAATTCAATAGCCCCTATGGTCTCTTCCAGTTCTCAAATTCTATTGTGCTATAATACCATTCTAGATAGAGGAATCTAGAATATATCTATCACTAGCAATCACAGAAGAAAAGTAGCTTAGGAAGCATCGGGCAGGTGGTATAGCAATAAGTCTAGAAAACACAAACATCAGAATGAGATGTCAGCTTATTTTCAGTGAATTTCCAAAGATCAGAACTGCTAAATCATATTAGCTTTGGGCCTCTGCTTTGCTACTCTGTTTTGGTAAAGGACTCAACAAAGCATTCTTCAAAGGAGAATAAGTGATTTGGCAATAACTCCAGTCAGTGGTCTTGATCTTCGGGATATATACCTTTATTTCTTTTGCAAGATAACTCTGATTTCCAATGAATTCTCTATTGAGTTTGGCTGGAATGTATAAGAACAACAATGATGATGACTATAATTAAGAATAATAATAATTATTTTATACTGCTGTAAGGCTTCCAAATACTTTGCATATATTATCTTATCTTTTTTACATGTTGCACTGATATATGGGCTCCTTCAGTGCCTCTGATCATAGGTATGTGTTAAGGATTATAAAGCTAGGAAAAATCTCCTTCTTATTAGAGATAAGATTACATGCACACACACACATATGCACACTCATACACACTGCATGGGCCATTTAAAGTGGACTCCTCTGCAGCAACCAGCTCTTCAATTCCTGTTGCTTCCTAGTACTAAGGAGAAATTATGCACTACTGATGGACCAATTGCTTTATTTTCTTTTTTAAATAATTTAGTAAGATACTATTGTTAAAAAGACCCCGAGGCATTTTATCTTAAAAAAATAGTTAAAACTACAAAAGAGGCTCTGGCTTGGGATCCCACTGTCCCAGCATGCTCCCTTGGTCAGTATTAGAGGACTGATGGCAACTGGGAAAGTCAAATGATTATGAATGCTCTTATTATCTCCCTACACACAGATAGTCCCCTAGTCTCACACACATATCTCCCATCTATCCCTCTAACCTTAGACACACACACATACACACACACACACACTCACACACACACAATCACACACACACACTCACACACACACAATCACACATGCCAGACGGTCTCCTGGACTTTGAAAATAATCATGGTGGACTTTTGACTTGACAAGATGAGGAACATCCTCTGCCAGCAACAATACCAGAATCCTAAGACCCAATGGATAGTAAGAATCACAGAAAATAAAATGTCCACAGTGCATTAAACTCTGATAAATCATGCAGAGAGAGAGCATATAAGATTGCTCCAGCAATCGATTAGAAACATTTTATTCAGGAACAGTTCACATTTGACACATCAGCCTGCCAAGTTTGAGTTGGGCATCAAGGTGACTCCACTCTGAGTAATGAAGGAATGTACTTCTATTTTTTGTTTTTGTTTTTTATTTCTCATGGAAGGAAAAAATATAGCCTAACAACCTTCTTGGAACATCATAGGATGACTGCCACCATCTGACATAGCCTTTCTTTAGCCACTTTTTTAACCTGTGCCATTCCTAATCTAATCTTTAGAAGGCAGTAAGGTTGGACTCAAAAAGTAATAGATCCCTCTACACTGCATATTGACTTAGAAAACCACGGAGTAATGGCATCTGTGCTGAATTGTGTTTTTTACATTTTTCCCAATTACATTTTTCTTAAACTCTTACCTTCCATCTTAGAATCAATATTTTGTCTTGGTTGCAAGGTAGAAGAGCAAAAAGGGCTAGGAAATGGGAGTTAAGTGACTTGCTCAAAGTCACACAGCTAGGAAGTGTCTGAAACCAAATATAAAACCCAGGATCTCCCATGTGTAGCCCTGGATGTCTATCCATTGAGGCATACTTAGCTACCCAGATACCTCTACTTTAAGACATTCTTCCTTTTCTTTTTTTTCTTTCTCTTCCTCTTCTTCCTTCCCTAAGGCAAAATGCTCTAGTGGACAGGAAGCTAGGATGGTCAAGTCTTGCCTCTGACATATACTAGATATATAACTCTGGATAAATCACTTAACATTTCAGTGCTCTACTAAACTCTGAGACTATAAATTATAAAAGTAGTGCCACCATACACTGGGAGAGAAAGTTTTCTCACTCAAGCATTCCCTTTATCAGTTAAATCACATGTTTAGTCCTCCTTCTTATCTCTTCTTCTCTTCTTTTTTCTCCATGAGGTGTCTGATTATCGCAACCCACAATGATCTCTCCATCATCTCCTTTTCTCCTTGACAGTCCAAGGAATCTGGTTATTTCAAGCTTTTCTAAAGTACTTTTTGAGAATTGTTTCTAGTTTATGATTCAACATACTCTCCACTTGTGGTACCTATCCTACCATTTCTCAGAATTGCTTCCTTCTATATCCTACACCTGTGTCCTACATCTGGTCTAAACCTACTACACTAGGTTCTAGAAGATGCTTCATCTAATACCTATGCTACCCCCAGGAGTACTGTGTGCCCTATTTGACTTGTCTGTAATGTCTGAGAGTGCATGCCTTTATTTGAGAAACCTCATAAGAAAATTATATGATTGCCCCATCATTGAAAATTTCTACAATACTTTGTTAAGGAATAGGATTATGATAGAAAAGGCTAGTTGAGATTTATAATGGTTACTGACGACTATAACTGGAAACTGCAAAAATAGATTCTACTCACCCACGTTTCATCTCCCCTTGAATAGTGGGTTTCCTAGACATATCAACACCAGAGGAGAATCCCCTATGACTTAGGATTTCAGACCGGAGCTATGACATTGCCTAGAGCTATGGGCTATAAAATAGCTGGAGGCTATATGCCCCAGAGAACTATAACACTACACTAAAGCTATTAGCACCAAGTCTAGCAGCTACCCAATTGAGCTGTCCTCTCTTTTAGTGGATGACCACTGTCTCCACCCAACACTGATTCTAAATAAATAAAAACAGTGGACATACCACAGAGCATGGAGTCAAGAATATTTAAGTTCAAATCTGACTTCAAGAAATTTGGAGTCATGCCCAAAAGGCACTAGAAGAATTCATGCACTCTTTCCTTCCTGGGTTGGGACATTGGTGGAGTGGTATGTTTGAGCAGGTTTAGAAAAGTTTTGGAGACCAAATGTGATAGTTCCAGTGTCATCAATGTCATCACCACTCAAGACTTCTAGGTAAACGTGGCAGCAGTGTAGACCCAGGATGCTTCCTCTCCTCACCATTTCCTGATATAGAGTACTTCAAAAGGCAAAAAAAAATTCCCAAATTCATATGAATGAAAGGACTCTATAGTAGGGTGCAACATTGAAGGTACATGGGATTTGGGCATTTCCACTATAAGGAGGTAAAGAAAGCTCCCATCAAAACGCAAGCTGATCTACCCTCCCCCACCTCACCTACAGAGCTAGAGTGAGAGCCAGTGCACTAGAATCAGTGAGCGAAGGATACCTCTAGAGGGAATTAGGGGCACCTCTAGGTCCTTGGCAGCTGACTAAGGCCAACAAAGACCTACCCCTGAGAGCAGCTAGACCTGAGACCCCAGGAGGCTGAAAAACACAGACCTTGGGCTCCTGCGTGGAGATAGCACAGAGAAGGGCAGTAAACAGTAGAAGCTACAAAATCTGGAGAGGTGGCCTCAGTCAAAAATCACACTTTTTAGCTCCATACACAGAGAGCCTGCCTTCCTCAGACCTCTGACTGGAAAGGGAAGGAAAAACCACCACAGTGATGGGAAACAACTCCCAGGAAAAACTTCCCAACACTAAGAAAAACAAGAAGGCATTGACCCTGGATAATTTTTATGGTGGAAAAATCCAGACTACAGAAGAAATAGCAGGAGAGGACATACAAATCAATGCACCCAACCCTTCCCAAAAAAATGGAAATTGGCTACAAGCTCTTGAAGAACTTAAATCAGAGCTTATCAAAAAGATGGAAAGACCTTGGTAAGAAAAATGGGAAATAATTCAAAAAGAAAATAACAGATTAAAGGACAGGAACTCCCAATTAGAGAAACAGCTGGAAGCCACGAAAAGCAGGATAGACCAAACCAAAAAGGAGAATCAAAAGATGATAGTAGAAAATCAGTCCTTAAAAACCAGAATTAGGCAATTGGAAGCCAATGATCTTGCAAAACAGCAAGAATTAATAAGCAAATTCAAAAGACTGACAAAATAGAAGAAAACATAAAATATCTCACTGACAAGATGATAGGTCAGATAAATCAGTCTCAAACAATTTGAGAATAATTGGTCTACCTGAAAACCCAGAAAAAAAAACAGAAATTTTGACATCATACTACAAGATATTATCCAAGAAAACTGCCCTGATGTTCTTGAAGGGGGGGGGGAGGAATAGACATTAGAAGAGTTAATAGAACACCCTCTAAACTAAATGCTCATAAGACAACCCCCAGGAGTGTAATTGCCAAATTCATAAGCTTCCAAGCTAAAGATAAAATTCTACAAGAAGCCAAAAAGAGACAACTCAGATATCAAGGAGCACCAATCAGGATTACACAATATTTAGCAGCTTCCACACTAAAGGACCTCAAGGCTTGGAATACAATATTCAGAAAGGCAAGAGAATTAGGCCTTCAACCAATGATCAAAACCCATCAAAACTGACTATATACTTCCAGGGGAAAGTACGGGCATTCAACAAAATGGAAGATGTCCAAGTATTTGTAAAGAAAAACCAGAACTAAGCAGAAAGTTTGATATCCAAACACAAAAATCAAGAGAAAGATGAAAAGGTAAATAACAGATAGAGGGGAATGAAGAAACAAGTTTTTATTTACATTTTCTCCTTCAAGGGCTTCAATAAGATGAAATTGCTTATATTAATATATAGAAAAATGTTATTTGTAACCCTCTAAAATTATATTCACTATTATAGTAATTAGAAGAATCATCCACAGGTAAAGATTGGGGTAATAAGTGGTATAATGTGATATGCAAAAAAAGAAAAAGAGAGGGGAGAATAGAAGATGACACCAAGAGAAACTTGAAGGAATAAGATAAATAGGATAATCTATATCACATAAAGAGGCACATGGGAAGTGGAGGGGAAGAATAATATTATAAGAAGGAGATGAAGAGAGTACTAATAGATAATACTTAAACTTTACTCTCAGTGAAATCAATTCTGACAGGGAAAAGCATCTAGATCCTTTGGGGTATCGAATTCTATCTTACCCTACAGGGAAAGTGAGAAGGGTAAACCAAGTCAGGAGTGGGGCAGGGAGTACAAAAAGAGAGGAAAAAGAGGGGGTAGGGAACTTAGCAGACCCTAAAAAATAATGAGTAGAAGGGCACAAAAAGGGAGGGGGCAGAAAGATAAGCATAATAAGGGTGGGGATTAGGGCAACTGATTAAAAGCAAACCACTGGTTTAAAAGGATATAGTGAAAGAAGAAAGGTCAGAACTAGGAGAGGATATCAAAATGTTGGGGAATACACAAGTGGCAATCATAACTTTGAATGTGAATGGGATAAACTCAACCATAAAATGAAAGCAAATAGCAGAGTGGATTAGAAACCAAAATCTTACCATATATTGTCTACAAGAAGCACATATGAGGTGGGTAGACACTCACAGGGATAGAATTAAAGGTTAGAGCAAAATCTAATGGGCCTCAACTGAGGAAAAGAAGGCAGTAGTTGAAATCATGATATCTAACAAAGACAAAGTGAAAATAGATCTGATTAAAAGAGATAGAGAGGTAATTACATTCTGATAAAAGGCAGTATAGAAAAAGAGGAAATATCAGTACTCAACATGTATGCGCTAAATGGTATAGCATCAAATTTCTAAAGGAGAAACTAGGGAAGTTGAAGGAGGAAATAGATAGTAAAACTATACTAGTGGGACACCTGAACTTTCCTCTATCAAATCTAGATAAATCAAACAAAAAATAAATAAGAAAGAGGTAAGAGATGCAATTGAAATCTTAGAAAAATTAGAATTAATATATATATAAATAAATATATAAATATATAAAAATAAATAGGGACAAAAAGGAATAAACCTTTTCAGCAGCACATGGCACATTCACAAAGATTGGCCATATACTAGAACATAAAATCATGGCAAACAAGTGCAGAAAATCAGAAATAATAAATGCAACCTTTTCAGATCATAATACAATAAAAATAATATTTAGTAAGGGTACATGGAGAGCAAAATCAAAAATAAATTGGAAAATAAATAATATGATTCCCCAAAATCGGTTAAAGAACAAATCATTGAAATAATTAATCATTTCATTGAAAAAAATGACAATGATGAGACATCTTTTCAAAATATAGAATAAAAGGGCCTTTCCTAAAAATAATAAACAGTATATAGCTAAAACCATCAGCAAACATCTGCAATGCGGATAAACTAGAAACCTTCCTCATAAGATCAGGAGTGAAACAAGGATGTGCATTATCACCTCTATTATTTAATATTGTACTAGAAACACTAGCAGTAGCAATTAGAAAAGAAAAAGAAATTGAAGGTATTAAAATAGGCAATGAGGAGACCAAGTTATCACTCTTTGCAGAAGATATGATGGTCTACTTAAAGAATCCTAGAAAATCAACTAAAAAGCTAGTGGAAATAATCAACAACTTTAGCAAAGTTGAAGGATACAAAATAAACCCATACAAGTCATCACCATTTCTATATATTTCCAACACATCTCAGCAGCAAGAATTAGAAAGAGAAATTCCATTTAAAATCACCCTAGACAATATAAAATACTTAGGAATCTATTTGCTAGGACAAACACAGGAACTATATGAACAAAACTATAAAACACTATCCATACAATTAAAACTTGATCTAAACAATTGGAAAAACATTGATTGCTCATGGGTAGGATGAGCTAACATAATAAAAATAACAATCCTACCCAAATTAATTTACTTATTTAGTGACATACCGATTGAATTACCAAAAAACTTTTTTACTGAATTAGAAAAAAACATAACAAAGTTCATTTTAAAGAACAAAAAATGAAGGATATCCAGGGAAATAATGAAAAAAAAATGCAGAGGAAGGTGGCCTTGCAGTCCCAGATCTCAAACTATACTATAAAGCAGTGGTCATCAAAACAATATGGTACTGGCTAAGAGACAGAAATGAGCATCAGTGGAATAGGCTTGGGGTAAGTGACCTCAGCAAGACTGTTTATGATAAATTCAAAGATCCCAGCTTTGAGGACAAAAATCCACTATTTGAAAAATGCTGGGGAAATTGGAAGACAGTATGGGAGAGATTAGGTTTGGATCAACATCTCACACCCAAACCAAGATAAACTCAGAATGGGTGAATGACTTGAATATAAAGAAGGAAACTATAAGCAAATTATGTGAACACAGAATAGTATAAATGTCAGACCTTTAAAGGAAAAGACTTTAAAAACCAAGCAAGACATAGAAAGAGTCACAAAATGTAAAATAAATAATTTTTAATACATCAAATTAGAAATTTTTTCTACAAACAAAATCAAGGTAACCAAAATTAGAAGGTAAATAATAAACTGGGGGGAAATCTTCATAATAAAAGCCTCTAACAAAGGTCTAATTATTCATATTTATGAAAAGCTAAATCAATTATACAAAAAATCAAGCCATTCCCCAATTGATGAATGGGCAAGGGACATGAATAGGCAATTTTCAGATAAAGAAATCAAAACTATTAATAAGCACATGAAAAAGTGTTCTAAATCTCTTAAAATCAGAGAGATGCAAATCAAAACAACTCTGAGGTACCACCTCACACCCACCAGATTGGCTAACATGACAGCAAAGGAAAGTAATGAATGTTGGAGGGGATGTGGCAAAGTCAGGACATTAATGCATTGCTGGTGGAATTGTGAATTGATCCAGCCATTCTGGAGGGCAATTTGGAATTATGCCTAAAGGGTGCTAAAAGTCTGTCTGCCCTTTGATACAGCCATAACACTGCTGGGGTTATACCCCAAAGATATAATAAGGAAAAAGACTTGTACAAGAATATTCATAGCTGAGCTTCTTGTGGTGGCAAAAAATTAGAAAATGAGGGGATGTCCTCCAATTGGGGAATGGCTGAACAAATTGTGGTATATATTGGTGATGGAATACTATTGTTCTCAAAGCAATAATGAACTAGAGGAATTCCATGTGAACTGGAATGACCTTCAGGAATTGATGCAGAGTGAAAGGAGCAGAACCAGGAGCACTTTGTACACAGAGACTGATACACTGTGGCACAATCAAATGTAATGGACTTCTCTAATAGTAGTAGGTATTTATGAGAAAGAACACCCTCCACATCCAAAGGAAGAACTGTGGGAACACTTGATCACATGGGTTAATGGGGAAATGATTGGGGATATAGATTCTAAATGTTCACCCTAGTGCAAACATCAACAATATGGAAATAGGTTTTGATCAAGGACACATGTAAAACCCAGTGGAATTGTGCCTCAGCTATGGGAGGTGGTGGGGGGGAGGGGAGGGAAAGAACATGACTCTTGTAACCAAGGGGAATATTCTAACTCGACCAATTAAATAAAATTATTTTGTTAAAAAGAATTCGTGCCCTTTGATCCAGCAATACCACTACTGGGTTTATATCCTAAAAAGGTGTTTGTTTGTTTTTTTAATCTGGGCAAGGATTTTGTAAAAAATATATAAAATATTTACATATTTTATAATATATATTTATATATTATAAATCTATAAAATATTTACATATTTTATATATTTTGTATTAAATATTTATAGCTGCACTTTTTGTGGTAGCAAAAAAATTGGAATATGAGGGAATGTCCCTCAATAGGGGAATGGCTAAACAAATTGTAGTATATGATGGTGATTGAATACTATTGTGCTCAAAGTTTCTATAAGATTTCTATAAGAACGGGAAAGAACTACATGAACTGATACAGAATGAAATAAGCAGAACCAGGAGATCTTTATACACAGAGACTGTAGCATTGTGAGATAATCAAATGTAACAATGCAATGATCCAGGACAACCCTGAGAAACTGAGAATGCTGTCTACATTGAAAGAAAGTAGAAATCCACAAGAAAACATATGATTTATCATTTCTTTATATGGGTATGTGATTTTGGTTTTGGTTTTAAAGGGTTACTTTTTTATAAAAATGAATATTATGGACATAGGTTCAAGTGATAATATGTATGTATAACCCTGTGGAATTGCTTGTCAATTCCAGGAGGGGGGAAGGATGAGGGGAGGGAGAAAATGTGAATCATGGAAAATTTTTAAAAATAAAAAATTTAATAGAAAAAAAGAATCATCACCTACTGCATGTGGTCAATATAAACTGCTTTAAAAATAAATTAAAATATTTAATAACTAATCAAATAATTTCCCAAATAACTAATAAAAACTGAAATGAAGTACAAAAAAATAACTCTGATCTCAAACACTTAGTAGCTGTGTTCCCCTAGGCAAGTCATTTCA
Organism: Monodelphis domestica; assembly: GCF_027887165.1. Taxonomy (NCBI): domain Eukaryota; kingdom Metazoa; phylum Chordata; class Mammalia; order Didelphimorphia; family Didelphidae; genus Monodelphis; species Monodelphis domestica. The sequence goes on from NC_077227.1 coordinate 711,157,186, forward strand.
TCTTGTTTGCCTGTTTCTTTATCTGTAAAATGAGATAAACCACTCCAGTATTTTTGCCAGGAAAATCCTGAATAAGGTCACAAGTAGTCAGGCACAACTGAAATGATTGAATAGTAACATGTGTAATGGTAACAGATACTGTAATCAACACTAAGGGTACAAGAAGAGGCAAAAGACTCCTACCCTCAAGGAGGAATTTCCAAACTAATGTATTCTATACTATGCCCTAATGCACTCACATAATTATGGAATAACAACATTTCAGAGTTGAAAAGGACTTGGGGATTGAGGACATCTAGTCCAACTGAAAAGTGTCTTCTGAAGCATCTCTGACAGTGAGCTGGCTTTAGCCTGGACACCATAAATGTGGGAGAACCCAACTCATCCTGGGCCAGCCCATGCCCCTGTATTTTAAAAGGTCCACTTGATTTGTTTAATATCTACCCTGCATTTGTTTCTTCTCAGCATCTAAACATTGTTCGTACTTCTATTCCCTGGGACCAAAATGAACATCTCTTTTCTTAGAAGCCTCTAAGTGACTGGATAAAGGGCTAGACCAGGATCAGGAAGACCTTTATTCAAATGCATCTTCAGATAAAATTACCAGTTTTGTGACCATGGGCAAGTCACTTAACTTCTTTTTGCCTCAGTTTACTCATCATTAAAATGGGAGCAGTAACTAACAATGCTTAGCTCCTAGGGTTGTGATGAGGATTTAGTGATATAAGATGTTTCTTCCATATAATCTTTTAAATACTTGAATACAGCACTCAACTCCTCACTGTCTTCTCAATGTTAAGTACCCTCTAGTGCCCCAGAAGTGAATACATTACCCAACATGTTTGACTAGAACAGGATGTAATGCAATGATCACCTTCCCAATCTTGGGTACAATTATCTAGATCATGTCAGCTTACTTTTCTGTCATATCATATCATCTAGCTATCTAGCAATCTAAAATTGTATTTTTAGTCCCCTAAGTCCTTGGATATTTTAAAGACAAACTATCTTGTCACACTTCCCCTAAATAATATGTGTAACATTGATTTTTTGGATCCAGGTATGAAACTTTACATTTATCCCCATTATAATCCCTTTACATTTTTTCTAATATTCTAACCTGTCAAGCTCCTGGGGGGTTCTGATTTTGCCATCCAGTGTATTAACTGTCTTTGCCAACTTTGTGTCATATCCACATTTGATGACTAGGACAGCTGTGCTTCTTTCCAAGTTATTGAAACACAAGTGCAAGCACAGATACCTGGGGCACACTGCCCTAGAGATCTCCTTCTGAGTTCACATCCAACTCTGTTTGACTACACTTTGGGTCTAGTCATTCAACCAAGTCCAAATTCACGTAGTTTAATTACTGTCTAACTCAGGACAGTGGCTGTGTCAGAAAAGGGAACAGAACAAATGCAAGAGATGTTATAAAGGTAGAAAAAATAGCACCTAACTGACTGAAATGGGGAGGGATGAGAGTGAGAAGTCCAGGATGACACCTAAATTGAAAACCACGGTAGCTGGGAGGATAGTGGTACCCTCAATAGTAATAAGGAAGTATGGGAAAGGGAAGGTTTAGGGGGAGAGATAACAAATTCAGTTTGGGACATGTTGATTTTAAGATACTTAATGAAATATCTAAGATGCATAATGGGTGATCAGAAATATGAAGCCAGGGGATCAATTAAGGCTGGAAAATAGTTCTAGAGAATCATCTGCAGCAATCTCAAATGAAATGACATCTAAAGTATTTTACAAACATTAAAACACCAAATAGATGTCACCTATTGTTACTTTCTGGGTTCCTATCTTCCTTCTCCAAATAATTATGAGCTCCTTAAAGACAAGGATTCTATCTAAAAAGATTCTGGAGAACAACTATTCACCATAATCATAGTTATTATTCTATATGCTACTACTAATAACTGCTACATGTAATTATTATAATCCCCCAGACTATAAAGGAGAGATTCTCAACTTTTGGGGTGGGAGGTGTACTCCATTAGTAATCTGGGAAACCCTATGGACTCTGTCAGAATAATGTCTTTAAATGCATAAAATAAAGTACACAGAAGTATAAAGGAAAGCAATTATGCAAATATCAAAACATTTTTTAAAAAGAAATTCATCCAAGGAAGACCTACCTGAACTGATGCAAAAAAGAAGCAAGCAGAACTAGGAGAACATTATACACAGTGACTACAATATTATACAATAAACATTTATGAATGACTAAGTTATTTATTCATAGCAATACAATGATCCAAGAAAATACTAAAGGACTCATGATGAAAAGCATTGCAGGGAGTCCAAATGAAGACTGAAACATATTTCACTTATTTCTAAACTTTTGTTTGTTTTGAATTCTCTTTTACGAAATGACTAATATGGAAAGATGGCTCACACTATTACACATGTCAAATCTAAAAGAAATAAAAATAAAAAGAGCTCCATGAACTCTAGATTAAGGACTCTATAAAGTTATACTCTATAAAGGAACAATACTGACATTCTCCTTACACTGATATTTGGTAGAATAAAAATTGCTTAGAGCAGAGGGATCTAAAACCATGTTGTTGACCTGCAACGCTCCTATAAGCAACCTAAATCTGATTAAAATGTAATTGGAAAATATTTAACAAAATAAACAAAAATAAAATAAAACTTAAACAACATTACATTTTAAAATGACATATCAACATTCAACCCAAAGGAATCCTTATGTAAGGTGTGTTTCTATTTAAGTTTGACACAACTGGCAAAGAATGCTTGTGATAATACATGGAACAAATGTTGAGTATATGAAGAGCATAGGAATAGAATGCTAGGATGAGAATAGGGAAGGAAGAGAAGCAATGGATGAGTAAGTAACCAGTTCTGGGCTGAGTCAGGGCTTGTGGATGTGCCTGGGTGTGGGTCCTTGGCAATTTGTAATTGTGTTCAGCTGTGAATGCCTGCAGGCTATGAATCTAGATACAAGACCTTCTCAGGTAGGATTTTTCCTAGGAAGTGGAGCCTTAGAATCCCATGGAAACAGGCAGATCTAGCCTAAAAATCTTGCTAGTGAGATTGAAAATGTGCTGATATCACCACAGAGTGATCTTGGGATTCCAGAGATGATAAGAAAACCCTAAGAAATGGCATGTAAGGCAGTTTGGTATATCGGATAGTGTTGGTCTTGGTCCTTTTTCATCCCTTTAAAAGCTGTGTGATGTGACCCCAGGACAAGTCATTTAATTTTTTTAAACCTCAATTTTCTCATTTGTAAAATGGGAATAATCATATTATCAAGGTTGTTTTGAGAATCGATAGCATAATTTATTTTTTAATTTAAATTTGTTTGTTACATTAAAATACTCAGTTAACTCTCTTCCTGCCTGAGAAGGAATCATTTGACAAAAGGATATATGTGTATATTTCTGTTTATCAGTTCTTTCTCTGGAAGTAGACATAAACAAGTCATTCTTCAAATAATATTTCTATTGCTGTATATAATGTTCTGTTCTGCTCATTTCACTCTTCAAATTTCATGTAATTCTTTCCACATTTTTCCAAATTTAGCCTGCTCATCATTTCTTATGCCACAGTAGTATTATATCACCATCATGTGACACAACTTGTTTAGCCATTCCCCAATGGGTGGGCATCCCTTCAGCTCTTTAGCTACCACTAAGAAGGCTACTATAAATATCTTAGAACATATAGGTTCTTTTCCTTTCACCCAGATCATCTTTGAAAAGAAATCTATTAGTGGTAAATGGCATAACTTATATAACCCTTTTTGTTAAGTGGGTTGGCACAGTGGTTGGAGTGTCAAGCCTGGTCTAATTCAAAGCAAGTCATTTAACCCTGTTTACCTCAGTTTCCTCATCTATAAAGTGAGCTGGAGAAGGAAATGACAGACTACCCCAGTCTCTTGGTCAAGGAAAACCCAAAATGGAGCCATGAAGTTGGATATGACAGAAAAATGACTGAATGACATTCAATATAATTAGTTTCCTTTGTAATCCAATGCATCTTATTTTAAGCATTTAGCAACAGGATTCTGAAATCAGGTCCTTAGATTTCCCCTGACTGACAAAGAATGTCCAAGACCTAAAAAAGTTAAGAACCCCTGACTGAAATGACTGAACAAGCATTAAAGCACTATATAAACATTCATTATTATTGTATGACATTTTGAGTACTCAGTAATCTCTGGACAAGAAAGGAGAGCACTGCACCTAGGATGGGGGGAGAAGGGGAGCCTAGAAGAGTGACTCAGGTCCCAGATTGGAAAAGTGAACAAATCCATGACATCTCACACTTCTTGTGAGTCTTCTACTGAGCCTCTGTGTATAGTGGGTTCTCCATAAATATTTGGTGACTAAATGATGAGGATATAAAGCGTGCCTAGAGATCGACCTTATTGTAGCTTCTATTCCCTTAATGACTCTTCCTCACAGAATTGCACCCAAGACAAGGGCAGTTGGGGCAGATTGTGGACTGGTGGATATTCTTCCTGTTTCCTGAGCTAGTTAGTACAAAATGATTCTGCTCTTGGTCCTCAGCATCAGCATCAGGACCCATCATCCTTGGTTACCTATTCAGATTTCAATGCCCCAGTATATTTCTATCACCACTCTCCTTGATATGACCATATATCAAGTCATGCTGTATGACCTTATTATTCTGTTATGGCACATTTAAATGGGAAAGTTTCTTTAAACTGAGCTGTCGTGCCATTAAACGTGTGAAGAGTCTATCACCGCCAGCAAATGCAGTTGTGATACCTCTGCATCCACATGCCTTCCCTTTTTTCATGCTTTTCTGACTGATTTCATCTGCTTCCCCTCACCCACTCCCCACTCCCATCTTCTCTTCATTATGCATCCCAGACTGGTAGGATGGGCAGGTCATCTGGCCCACCCTTCTCCCTTCAGAGGGCTGTGTGTATATATAGTTAACGCTGCCTGCTTACTGAGCAAAGTCAAATCTCCCCTCCACGGGTAGGTGCCGAGCGAAGGGGAGCAAATGAACTGTGAGGGATGGAGCTTTGATGCCTTTCGGTTGGGAAATCATGAGTTTTATTCTCAGCCTCTACCTCCAGGATTTTTATGTGCTTAACGATTTCATACACTTTGTAGTTATTTTGGTCCTCAGGAGAAAACACGAATGTAGCTGTCATGAGATGTTGATAGACACCAGATTTCTCTTTTTTTTCCTCTGCATACAGTTTACAATCCTGATGAGGTGATTATTGCCCACTGTGTTGCAGAGAGAGGGACAAAGCTGGTATTTTGTTAGTAGTCAAGATACCAAAAAGTTCTTCTGGCTCTGACATCTAACAGAAAGAGAAAATTGGGGCAGTTTGCCCTTCTTTCCTAGATTAAGGGAAGGAAATCAGAGTCCTCCAATAACCAGGAAAAAACAAACAAACAAACTAAAACACTCTTTTGTAAATCAACTGACTGAAACCAAGTGACACAGTCCCAGGATCTGCACTCTAGAAGCTGGAAATCTAAACACCATTTCTCCTCAGGCTCACTTAAGATGGAAACAACTCTGACCCAAACAAACCCACTTAGTAAGTTATCTTGGATCAATTGCTTATGTATATAAGAGGAGATGACCCACAGCATGGAATGTTCATAGTAATTCTTTGAAAGGGAAAGGAGAGGAGGAGAAAAAAGGAGAGAAGAGGTTGGGGGGAAGGGAGAAGGGAAAGTAAGGAGAGAGAAGGAAAAGAGATGAGAGAGAAGAGTGAGAGGAGAAAAAGGGAAAGAGAGAGAAGAGGGAGAAGGAAAAGAGAGGAGAGAAAGAGAGAAAAGGAGAGAGGCAAGGGAGAGAAGGAAAAGAGATGAGAGAGAAGAGTGGGAGGAAAAAAGGGGAGAGAGAGAGAAGAGGGAGAAGGAAAAGAGAGGGGAGAAAGAGAGAAAAGGAGAGACAAGGGGGAGAAGGAAAAGAGAGATGAGAGAGAGACGAGTGGGAGGAGAAAAGGGGAAAGAGAGAGAGAAAGGGAGGGAGACAGAAGGGAGAGAAAGAAAAGAGGAGAGAAAGAGAAAGAAAAGGAAAGAGACAGAGAGACAAAGAAGGGGGAGAAGGAAAAGAGAAATGAGAGAGAGAGAGAAGAGTGGGAGGAGGAAAAGGGAGATGAGAGAGAAGGAGGGGGAGAGAGAGAGGGAGAGACAGAAGGGGAGAAGAAAAGGGGAGAAAGAAAAGGAGAGAGAGAGAGAAAAGAAGAGGAGGGGATATGTAACAGAAAAATTAAAGGAGTAAAGTGAAGGACAGCATTGGGGCAGAAATAATTGTCTATGAGATAATTGTGTTAGTCATCAAACACGAAATGAAGTCCATGGCCTCACTCCATGCCAAGCTACAAAAAATACCATTTGGAGCTAGAGGTCTTCACCATACTTCATGTTAATGAGGTTTTCCAATAAAACATAAGCATCCAATGGAAAGCATGAAGGTGGCAGGACGTGTGAAGGGAGAAGGGATTCCAGGGACTCGGGCATCACTCTAGGAGTTTATGATACCACCTGAAGCCCTCCGTGGAATTATATAGCCCTGTAATTCCTGGTTGTCTCATATATATGCCACACTAGTACTTGCTAAACAGCAGAGAGAAATCAAGCCCTGGGACTTGTTGGGATAATATGGGCAGAATTATCACCGCCCTCTCCACGTCAGCAGGAAAAAAAAATTGTCACTGTGTTAAAGAAAACATAAAGCTGCCCCTCCAAAGGAAATGTTTCCCCTCCCCCATCTCCAATGTGATATGATGTGGCTCTATGGCTGTCGTGGCCTTTCATATTCAATAAATAAATGCTTTGTAATTTGCCATCCTCGTCCTTATTAGCGTGCTTTATTTAAGTGGTGGACAAAGCAGCTCCCTTCTTCATTGTGATGGCCGCTCACAGGTTGAGTTGGGTTAACTGTTGACATCTTATGTAGCCCAAGTACAGTGGGTGCGTTGGGAACATACAGTTTCCTTTTGTAAGGAACTCGTGTCATTAGTCTGACATACTGATCTGAAGGATGAATGCCGTCCCCTTCCCCCCCCCCAAGAAACCCTCATTGTCCATCATCTGTATCCCAGACCCTCACTTTAGATACAGAGCTGAAGACCTTTCTTTTCACAGTTATTGTACCCCTGTGGTTTTTCCCTCTTCAAGGCCTCCAACCTTTTCCTCCTCCTCCTTTTCTCCCTCATTTTTACTGGATGGTAAGCTCTGTCCAGCTCTCCCTGGAGATAAAGACTCGCTTTAGCATACAGCTTGCTATCCTTAATGCAACCTAGTTCACTCTCATCATTTTAATAGTGGACCTAAGGTATGTTGCCATGTGAACAAGCCATCATGTCACCATAGCAACCAGCCAGATTGCAGCACACCAGTCTGAGGAGTGGACTTTTTTTTTCCCCCTGTTCCTCGCCTGGGCTTTTTCTTTTGTTAAATTTGCTGAAGTGCTCACAATAGGAAGATTCAGTCTGCTTTTTTCAAGCAGGGTTTCATTTAAACCTGTAAATTGTTGTATAAACAGAAAGGACAGCATGGCACTAGGCTTACTTTCAAAGCCGACTTGATGAGGACTTTGAACCTGGACCCCAACCCCCTCTCCACCATGCCTTCCAGTTTGATCCAAATGGAGACGATCACACGTATTGGTGGCAATTGGACTGAGCCAACCCCCCGCCCCTGAGTTTCTTCTTCGTTTCCCCCAGCGGGGATCCGTGACTCTCCCACATGGACTTGGTGACCACAGCTAGCCCTCTCCTCTTCTTGTAAGCCCTTTGCTGTTTCAGAGCTCACTAGGACCCGAATTAGACCCAATTAAAGGTGTGGATTCTCCTTCTCCATTTCGAATTGCCGTGTAACCCGCGCTGATTCCAATTCCAACCACTTGGGGAGAGCGGGGATGTTGAAAGGACAAATGATAAAGGAATATATGTCATGTCAACCTGCCCATATGCATCAGTGTTTCCTGGCCTTTGATTCTCCTAACCTTCTTGTCTTTGTTCAGGGAAGCATTAAGAATCATTCTTCCAGGTCCTCACATCTTTTCCCATTTCGTTTCTTGCTCCCTCGCACATAGCACATCTATTACCTGCTCTGATCCACACGCCCTCCCCTTCCTCATTCCCTCCCCTCCCCAGCGGTGGCATTCACTGCCGAGCTCCTACTGACAGCTGTATGAAGCAGTCAGAGCTCCGTGTGGCCAGACATCGAGGCCGGGTTCGAGGCAAGTGCCGAGCGCGCGCCAAATTGCCCTCGGTGGGCAAGAAGGATCATTTGTGCCTTGTGCATAAAATTACAGCAAACAAGCCTCAAATAACGCAGGACACTTTCATAATTGATTTATGCAGGGGCTCCGAAAGTTCTATTACCTTTTGTTTAGCTCAGGGGGCCTGACTCCATGCAATCCATTGCTGAAACTAATTACAAGATATAATTAAACTGTGACACGAAGATATTATACCGTTAGTTTACTAATGACACCGCGAAGCTGTACCACCAGCACAGGACAGTGATTACGCTTCATTTATTATTTATCCTTTTGCTAAATGAGACGCTGACATTTTCAAAAATTACTTTGAGGTTTCTTAATTGTCGGCAGTAGGATGGACTAGAAGGAGATCTCCTTCCTCTTAGTTACTTATCCAAACCTCAGAAGCATTATTAGCATGTGTGTGTGTGTGTGTGTGTGTGTGTGTGTGTGTACATATATATATACACAGCCCAATTGTCTTTTGGGCTCTTGGCTTTTTCTGGAACAGGAAGCCTCAGTAGATGATTCTCCTGACCCTGTCTTTAGACCCATTTGTCATTGAGGCAAAGGTTTCCTCTCTTTTATGACAGTGGTAGAGCCCAAGTTGTTCTGGGTATCTGTTAAGGCAAAAGGGGGAGGGAGATCATGCAGAGAATGGCTTGAAGGAAGTTGACCTCAATGTCTCCAAACTGTCCTAGAAGCCTACTCTTGCTGAATGAAGATGGGAAGATCTGGAGTTTTATAAATCCTTTCTTCTCCTCTCTAGTGACTGTTCAAATGCAATGTTTTATCAGCATTACTCAAATGGAAGACTTTCTAGCTAAGAAAAGTGACTATATCCCTTGTAGCCATTACAGTAGTTGGAAGTTACTTTTGTTCCCCATTTTACCACATTTATTGGTACATGAGAGCAGCACCTGGACACGGAAACAGGATTTTCTTACCTGGAAGATGTTAGTTCTCCAATTTGATGATTTTCTGTATCTCAAAAAGGTTGAAGACTCTCTTTTTTTCCCCATAATTGACTTTAATCCTAATAACAAGATTATCAACTAAGTGCCCCATAGAAGACTGGGAATTGGAATACCCTCTATTGGTTTTCAGAGCTGGGATTTTGGGGAAATATTTATTTACCATTCTTATACCTCCATGCATTAACCTTGCTTTATTACACTACCATTTATCACATTCTTCAAACAATAAAAGATTAATTTACTGGCCTACAGTTTGATGAGTTTTTGATACTGCACATGTGTTCGCGTATGTGTGTCTCCTTATGGCTCATCTGGGTCAGACATCCTACAAGGTACAGTTGGCCCCGTATGGCCACTAACCTCTCAGTAACCCCAGTGGTAATGCAATCTGCTTGTTTTCATCAGAGGCACCGCTGGACGGCTTGAGACAAGGTTTAATTTCTTCTGAGTGTAATGGCATCCGGCATCTATAATTATGCTATTTTCTCTCCTGTGCTGATTAAATACGATTTACCCAGAGAGCTAAATGATGAATATTTGAGTGGAGTGTGTTGAGCCAATAGCTGGTAAAATAGCCACAATAAATAAACTGGGGAGGGGAGGGGGGAAGAGGACCAGGGGAAGGCTATGACTCTGTTAGGTAATATTAACAGGTGCAAGAAGAAAGCAAGCAAGATTAATACTAAAAGCAAAACAATACCAACAGCTTCTATTTAAAAGGAAAGAAACACAGAGACCTGAAAACCTCATCTACAATCCTTCCCAAGTCTCACGAGTGCTTAATACAATCAGACCCATCATCAGGTAGTGGTTTGCTCTTGTCTCCAGTCCTCTTAGGAATAATCTTCATTTATAGTGACTCTCCGAGAAATGAAACTCAATATTGCCTCTTTCTGTCACCCTGTACCTCTCTGTACAAATACTCTCTGTAAAAAAGAGTGTCACATTTGTCTTATTTTTTTCTCTTTCTTTATTAAACAGAGGACTGCCTAATCGGAAGGTCCTTGTATGTCAAAGACTTCCATGGACTTCAGTATCATCCTTGACCCTTTCCCTCTCCTCTCCTTCCAATTTGGTTCCAAGTCTTCACAATTAAGCCTCTGCATTGTCTCCCATCCCCTCCTTTCTCTACTATACCCATTCAGCCACTTTCCTAGTTTGGGTCCTCCACCTCTTTGCCTTTCAGAATCCTTATCTTTCTTCCCAGGCTCAGCTCAGGGGCTGCCTTCTCTAAGCTTGGCTGTTCAGTCTTAACTGATTCCCCTTCTTCCCAATCAGTTGTTAGTACTTTCCAGCCTCAAAATTACCTTGAATTAATTGATCTGTTTCTTTCTGGTTCTCTCAAAAGAATTACAGCACATTGAGGGCAGGGTCTGTTTCTTTGTACTATCAGAGCTTAATTTAGTATCTAATTATAATAAACATTTCATAAATCTTTGTTAAATCAATTTTTTATTTGTGGAAAGATTTGTGCTTGCTATAATTATGAGGCAAACAAATTTGGAAATCTCTGCAAAAGCTTTGATAAGTCTTTCACCTTCCTTAGCCCAAGAGTCTTATGGAATTTCAGTGCAGAAGATGAGCTTCTACATTGGATCTTTCCTATTAGTTCTCTCTTGCAAAGTTATATATTCTGCGTCTCCTGGTCAGTGATTGAATATAAACATGAAAGATGAAATATATCAGCTCTTTGGGAGCCTAGGTATAGACTTTGAGGAACCCCTCAAAGCATTTGATGAACAATGATTTTTTGTTTGTAGGGTCTGAAGGTGACCTTTCCTATTCTTTCTTACAGTCTAATTTGTTTGTGCATCAAGTTATTTCTCAGTAGAGTTCAGGTATTCCGTGCAAGAATGAGTGGTTCAAGAAAGATTTACTCACTTCAAAAAGACACTTCCTTCAAGATTCATATCAAGATCAAGAAACCACTTTTGATCCCACAGGTGTTAATGATCCCCTCCTCCTAACTATTTCTGATAGAAATTAATTTTAATATATATGTAAAACATGGATTCTATTCTATATATTTGATTCTTCTATTGACCTTCTATTTATCTACCATTTATCTACCATATCTACCATCAATTTTCTCAGTATGAGTTGCTTCTCCTAGATAGAAGGTAGGCTCCTTAAGGGCAGCATCATTTCATCTCATCTTTGTATCCCCAGTACCTAGCACAATTAGGTCCTCAACAAATGTTTGTTGAATTGAATTGAAATTGAAACTAAATGAATTATTTAAACAAGATACCATGGTAGAAAGAGCTTCCCCACTACACTTTTCACCCTAGGAAATTCTCCAAGACTTAAGAGAGAGAGAGAGAGAGAGAGAGAGAGAGAGAGAGAGAGAGAGAGAGAGAGAGAGTGAGAGAGAGAGAGAGAGTGAGAGAGAGAGAGAGAAAGAGAGAGAGAGAGAGAGAGAGAGAAAGAGAGAGAGAGAAAGAGAGAGAGAGAGAGAGAGAGAGAGAGAGAGAGAGAGAGAGAGAGAGAGAGAGAGAGAGAGAGAGAGAGAGTTAAAAGTTCTAGCTAATGGGATCAAGGTAAGCTTCATGAAAACAAAAGGACTAAGGGATAGCCCTTTTTTTCACTTGAGTTGAGTTATTTGCTTATAACTTGAATGCTTATATCCTGATAGAATTTCTCAATATTTCTAGCTATTTGGACCAAACAGATCCTTCTAGGCTTCTTCTCTATTTGACCTCAACTTTACTTTGGAGAGAAATAAACCATTCCCTTAGTGACTTTTTCCAGAGGGCCAGTCATTTTCAGGTCTCTATGTCCCTGGCTAAAAGGGTGCTGACACTGGCAGAGCCAGGGGGTGAGATTATGTTGTTCCTTGTGTATTCCTGGGTGAACACCTCAGAATTGGAGAAAAGAGGGCAGTCCTTTTCAGCCTTCACTATACTTTATTGGTAACACCTTCCTCCTGCAACTCCTAGGGGGCTATAAATGGATTTAAAAGCTTTTCTTAAATATAACTGTAAAATTGGACATGAGTGCGCAGTGACATCCACAGAGGGAACCATCCTTTGAGAGAAAGTTGTTGCATATAAAGAAAATACCATTTTTTAGGCTCCTCCAGTCTCTTGGGCCATTTGCTTTCTATTTTTGATGACCTTGTTTTTTCCTTTCCTCCTAATCCCAGAAAGGACCCAGGGTTGTGTTTTTTTTTAATTATATTTCTGTTCGTATCTGTTTTAATTCTCCCTTTTTTCCATTACCTGGTCCCCTGCTATGTTTTACATCATTCTTATCTGGCTTTTCTTTTTATATTTAAAATTACTACAGAAGGAGAGGAGGATTTTCTTCAAGAAAGTTTAAGGATTAGGATGACAAAGAGATCCAAAATGAATTGCAGCCCTCCTGAATCTAAAAAGCAACTGAAAGGCTAAGTGGTAAGATGGATGCCTTAACACAAGGCACACTGGAAACAATGACAGACATGGGAAGACTTACATGAACTGATGTCAAGCGAAGGGAGGAGAGGCAGGACAAAAAGCACAAAGGGGGGACACCAATTGAAATGGAAAGAATAACCACCACAAAACAAGTGAAACTGGATGTTGTAGAACTATAAAAAACAACTTAGCCCCAAAGAAGAGATAAGACGTTTTCTCACGCACACACCCTCCCTTTGCAGAATTTGGTGTGCAGTAGATAGAGCACTGGACCTGGAATAGGAAGACTTGAGCTCAAATTTCTTCTCAATCACTTACTAGCTGTATAACCCTAGACAAGTCAATTAACCTGTTTGCCCTAGTCTTCTCATCTGTAAAATGGGAATAACAATAACATGTATTTCACAGGATGGAGGGGAGAATCAAATGAGATAATTAAAAAGCATGGGGGGGTGGGGGGGAACAATTAAGTAGCACAGTGAATAGAGCACCAGGGCTAGAGATGGGAGGTTGTGGGTTCAATTCTGGCTTCAGACACTTCCTAGATAATCAACCCTGGACAAGTCATTTAACCCTGTAAGATTAAAATTAATATTCAATAACTCCAATTATTATATTTTATAAGATTTATTAATAATCACTTGAAGTAGAGGAAATAAAAAGACAAAAGTAACAGCCTGGGTAAAGATAAATTTTCCCAATTATGTTAGTGGGAGAAGAGCATGAAAGGATGGGGTTATAGAAACTTTATCTCCAAAATGTACAGACCTATCATGAGGATGAAAGTGGAATTCTGGGAAATGGAGTCCTAGGACACAAAATTCTAATTACACAAGCCAGTTGCCTAGCCCTTACCCCTCTTCTGCCTTAGAATAAAAAAAAAAATTTAGTACTTATTCTAAAAACAGAAATTAAGAGTTTAAAAATTATTTGTGGAAGCTAAGTAGCACAATGGCCTGGAGTCAAGAGGATCTGGGTTCTAGATACTTCTTAGCTAAGTGACCTTGGGCAAGTCACTTAACCTCATTTGCCAAAAAAAAGGGGGGAGAAAAAAATCACTTTCCCCATAAAAATCATCTAGCACAGTACCTGGCTCATAAGTGCTACATAAAGATTAGCTATTAGTATTATTTTATTTGGAAATGTAAGATTTAAATTAATATCCAATAACTCCAAGTATTATATTTTATAAGATTTATTAATAATCACTTGAAGTAGAGGAAATTTAAAAAAAAAGGAAAAGCCTGAGTAAAGAGAAGTTTTCCAGACCAAGTTAGCAGAAGAGAGAGAGGGGGGACGGGGTTACAGAAACTTTATCTCCAAAAGATAAGGACATAACTTGAGGATGAAAGTGGGATTCTGGGAAACAAAGTCCTGAGGTACAAAATTCTAATTACACAGAGTAAATGACTACACACTATCACAGAATGTCTCAAAGTGTTGATCATATTTTTTCTCTTCCTCTTTAAAAAAAAATCTTTGTTTATAAGTAATGGTTTTCTAGTAGAGTAGAGAAGGGATACAAGGGAAAATTGAAATGATGTCAAAACAATAGACATCAATGAAAATCTATAATGAAAATAAGAGCAGACTCAAACATTGAGAGTAGACCAGGAAAAATTATTCCATATCTTCAAAGAATGGAGGAAGTGCAGAGAGGAAAACACATTAGAGTTCTGTCCCTTTTGACACTGGTGGACTTGAAACACTAATCTTCCTTGATATGTGCTTGTGAGGAAGAAACAAAAATCAAAACTAAGATTTCGTTGGCCCTTCTGCAAACTGAAAGGTATTCAATAGATACTTTTTAAATTGAATAGAACTATGGTAAGAGGAGGCAAAAATGTCTGATATTCTCACCCACCTTATGAGGAAAAAAAAAAAACATTGCCTAGTGTAGTTTTTTTGTCATTCAGTTTTTTCAGTCTTGTCCTACCTACTCTTTGTGACCCAGAGATACTGAAGTAGTTTGCTATTTCCTTCTCCAGTTCATTTTACAGATGAGAAAACTGAGGCAAATAGGGTGAAATGACTTGCCCAGGATCACACAGCTAGTAAGTGTCTAAGGCTGGATTTGAACTAAGGTTGGATTTGAACTCAGGCAGAGGAGAGTTCCTGATTCCAGGCCCAACGCTTTAACCATTGCACCATCAGACTTCCAGATATGGCCAGGAGTGATTATAAAATGAGTCCAGGTTCTCCATCTTCTTTTTTAAAACAGCTCCCCTCCTGACTTGTTCTCTCTCTCTCTCTCTCTCTCTCTGTCTCTGTCTGTCTCTGTCTGTATCTCTCTCTCTCTCTCTCTCTCTCTCTCTCTCTCTCTCTCTCTCTCTCTCTCTCTCTCTCTGTCTCTGTCTGTATCTCTCTCTCTCTCTCTCTGTCTCTCTCTCTTTGTCTCTCTCTCTATCTCTCTCTCTCCCTCTCTCTTTTTGGTCTTCCATACTTGACTGTTGACTGACACATAATAAGTGTTTAATAAATGCTCATGGATTGACTGAAAAGGGTACCTCAATTCATTTTTCCCTCTTTTTAGTTAGAATATGTTTTTATGGTTACATGATTCATGATTCCCTACCACCACCACTCTTTCCTGCCCCCTCCTAATGATGACAAGTAGTTCCACTGGGTTATACATGTATCATTGTTTAAAAACTATTTCCATGTCATTCATATTTGCAGTAGAGTGATCTTTTAATATCAAAACCCTAATCATATCCCTATTGAACTACATGATTGATCATATGTTTTTTTCTTCTGCATTTCCTCTCCCACGGTTCTTTCTCTAGACATGGATAGCATTCTTTCTTATAAGTTCCACTGGTTTGTCCTGGGTCAGCATTGCAGCTAATAGAAAAGTCTATTACATTTGATTGTGCCACAATGTATCCATCTCTGTGTACAATGTTCTCCTGGTTCTACTCCTTATGCTCTGCATCAATTCCTAGAGGTTATTCCAGTTCACATGGAATTCCTCCAGTATATTATTCCTTTGAGCACAATAGTATTCCATCACTAATATATACCACAATTTATTCAGCCATTCTCCAATTGATGGACACCCCCTCATTTTCCAATTTTTTGCCACCACAAAGAGCATGGCTATAAATATTTTTGTATAAGTCTTTTTCCTTATTATCTCTTTGGGCTACAAATGCAGTAGTGGTATGGCTGGATCAAAGGGCAGGCATTCTTTTAAAGCCCTTTGTGCATAGTTCCAAATTGTCCTCCAGAATGATTTAACCAATTCACAACTCCACCAGCAGTGTATTAGTGTCCCAATTTTGCTACATGACCTCCAATATTTATCACTTTTCTTTGCTGCCACATTGGCCAGTCTGATTGTTGTAAGGTGGTACTTCAGAGTTGTTTCAATTTGCACTTCTCTAATCAGGAGGGATTTAGAACACTTTTCATGTGCTTATTGATAGTGTTTATTTCATCATGTGAAAACTGCATACTCATGCCCCTTGATCATTTGTTGATTGGAGAATGACTTGATTTTTTTGTAAATTTGACTTAGTTTCTTATATATTTGGGAAATTAAATCTTCATCAGAGAGTTTTGTTATTAAAATGTTCTCCAAGTTTTTTTGCTTTCCTTCTAAATTTGGTTGCATTGGTTTTGTTTTTACAAAATCTTTTTTAATTTGATATAATCAAAGTCTTTCATTTTACATTTTGCAAGGTTCTCTATATTCTTGGTTGTATAATGGAAAGTACAGTAGGACTTACTGTCTTTGATGTGGACATTATTAATACAATTTAAGATTATATCATATTATATTTTAGTCATTGAAATACACTGATGACTCATATTAAACTTGTGGTCCTCTAAAAATCCAAAGTCTTCTTTCATATACATTATCATTTTTAAACACTTACCTTCTGTCTTAGAATCAATATGGATTCTAAGGCAGAAGAATGGTAAGAGTTAGACAATGGAAGTTAAGTGACTTGCCCAGGATCACACAGCTAGGATGTGTCATAGAGATTATTGATAAGGCACGTTTCCTCCCTCATATTCTTAAGCTATTGAATTTTTAAAAATCACTTTTGAAGCTAAGGATGACAACAGGTCCAGGGTAAGAGATCCAGATATTGAAAGTGACTGAGACAAGTGGGTGAACAGTGTCCTAGATTTCAGGAGATGACACATATGGGAAAAGAAAATAATGTGTGATCATAAGAACATAGATTTGAAACCAGAAGAAACCTTAGAGATTATCTGGTTATTTCTTCATTTTTATGATGAGAAATGTTAGGCTTAGAGAAGTTGTGACTTTACTAAAACCACATAAATCAAATATGACAGAGCTAGTCCTGTCAATATGATAAAGGTGGTCCTCTGACTCCAGACTTAGGGCTCTTTCTATTAAGTCATGTTGGCACAGAGCAATAATCAGGAAACATTACTAGGGAGCAAGAAGTATGCCAACACCTCCTCCTGGCTCTATGAGTCAAAGGCAGTGAGAGAAATATCAGGATCTAATACAATGAGGTTTACTATTATCAGAAGAAAACTAGGTATGAATAGGTTAATTCAAGAAGGTAGAAAAGTCCCTTTTCAAAAAAGAACATGGTGGAAGCAAACAAGGAAATAAAATCAACTTTGGTTCAGTGCTTCTCTTCATCTCCTATATCAAGCTATTATTTAACAAATGTGGCTGACTCTTCTTATGAAACATCTTTGCATATTTTTCATATTTACTTAAGAACATATTAATTACACACACACACACACACACGCACACACACACACACGCACACTAGAATGCAAGCTCCTTGAAGGAAAAGACATTTTTCATTGTTATATTTATATCTCTAGTATCTATCCAGTATCCAATTGAATTAAATTGAATTTCTTTCCATTCTCACCACCACCATCTTAGTTCAAGCTTTTTATCATCTTATGGATGGATACTTGCAACAACTTCCTTAGGGCTGCACTTTTCAACTTTCACATCTTCTCCTACCATCCATATTGCATATCCCAGGCAAATTAATCTTTCCTAAATAGCTTTCAGTGATTGTCTAGCTCATGCCACATCAACTCTAAACTCTTATGCCTGCCTTTAAGGTTGTCTATTGTCTAGCACCATTCTGCCTCTTGACCTTCCCTATCATTTTCTGTCACACAGCAGTCCATGGAGGAACTGTTCTCCTGTAATTTCCATTACCTGGAATATCGCCCTTTCTCTGCTGCTTTGAGTCATTCTGCAAGGTTTAGCTCAAGCCGTGCATCCCCTGAGAAACCTTCCCTAATAACTTTCAGCCTCACCCTCTCTTATTTAAACTGGCGCCAAACTTAGAGTGTAGCACTAACTTATAATCTATCCCACTACTCAGCTCTAAACACCATTATAGTTTCTAATTTCTGGTGTGTGAATGTTTTTTTCTTTGTACTGAACCATAAGCATTCTGAAGATAGGGATCCCTTCTCAGACTTCTTCTAGATCTCTACTGTACTAAATCTATTACTAAGCACATAGTATCTTTCCATATCTCAAAAATCTACACCTTCATCAGCATGGCTATGCCCTTTACCAATATGGTGCTTGAGGGTAGCTGTGAACAGCAACAACAACAAAAGAAATGTGTCATGTCTATTACCACGTCCAGGTAATAAGTCATTCTGAACAAGAAACATTCTGGCTCTTCAACACAGGAGTCATCCTTCGGCACAGACTGAGTCCATTGCCAGGCCCACCATTGAATCTTTACAGTTTATTGTTTACCAAGCAGCTCCACTGGGATAAGAGTAGGAATTCAGTGGGTGAAGCAAATAATACACACTTTCCGATATTCATTGATTGATTGAAACAACAAAAATAATTCAACTTATATTTATTGTGTCTTGTATATATGAAGCACCTTTATTTTCCTAACTGGATGTTCCCTTAGACTTCATGATCTTTAGAAACTCCTCATCTTTTAAGATGATATCAGTTCTGAAGCTCACATTTCAATACCCTGTGTCCCTGGGGCCTTTGCCTTCCTCTGGTTGGAGAAGGAAGTGATGAACATCTGGGATCTCCTCCCACATCCTTTAGAATTTAAAGAGGGCACCCAGAGCAGTCACTTCAGTTCCTAGTTGTTTTTCTGGACTTCATGATCTCCAGAAATTCATTATTCTGCAAAATAAAATCATCTCTGGACCCCATTTCCTCAGATTATTTCTCAATTATGTTTCCATCCCAGATACCCTCTCCCCTTTCTACTCCCCATTTTTCAGCTTCTTTCTGTGTTGTCTTTCCCCATTAGATTGTAAGCTCCTTGAAGGAAAGGATTGTCATGCTTTGCTGTCTCTAGCACTCTAGTACAGTGTCTGACACATAGAAAACAATAAATATTCATTGATTCTGAAGCTCTGACTCCTAACATCACTCAGTCATGCTTCCTTTCTCTTTAGTTCATAAACTCAGAAATGGAATTTTATTATGAGTTATATAGAGGAACTTAATTTGAACCCTAAAAGAAGCTAAAAAGTTCACAGAGAAAGAACTGAGCCCCAATGTTCAAAATTACACTTATTTTGGCTCATTATATATCTTTAGGGCCAATATTTTTTGTGGGAACCAGATGATTAGTGACCTCTAAATGAGCCTTGGGAGAAGGCTTTTCTGTTGACTGCACATTCCTTAGCATACAAAGCTAAACTGCTACTTAATGAAAGTTTCAGAAATCAAGCAGGATTTGGGGGTGGCAGATAATGACTCTACAAAATTCAGAGGTTCCCTACCTTTCTCTGAGCCAGATTGTATAATTCTCTATTGTCTTCAGGCCAGGCAAGTGACATAAATGTGTTCATCTGAGAAGCTTAATGCATTCTTTTACAGCTGAAATCAAGGCCTAGTACCCCTTTTCCTTTCTTCCAGCAAACTTTCCCAACCACAGGTTCTTGGGAAAATCACTTTCACATTATGTTTTTCTTTGTATTTAAGGAAAGAATATTTCCCAGAACAAGTTTTAACAAACACAGAACACTGAGAGCAATGTCTTAGATAGGAAAAAAATGATGTGGTTACATTTCTTTTGAGAATTGAATCAATGTCCCTATTTATTCACATTTGCAGCATCTTACACCATAATTTCTGGGAAAGAGAAGTGGTGAAATAACACAAGGAAGGAACACCAAAATTTATGAGGTATCTGTCCCCTCATCTGGAAGAGAAAGCTAATAGTTGGCCATCAGCGTCATGTCAGAACAAATCTCAGATTGAAGAAATGACTTTGCAGAAGCTGGAGGCTTCTTAAACTTTGGAAAGAAGACAATTTTCTATACCCATCTCCATCCATAGAGGGCTCCGTCACTGTCACACTTGGACCTGCTATTATTGGTGGAGTCATTGACTCCAATATGTCCCTGAATTCTCAACCCTTCTAGCACATTTCAAGCATCTAAATATAGGTCACCCCAGACAATTAGGAGAGAAGCTCCTGTTTTTGAAAGATAGTCAGCATGCAGAAAGCCCAGTTTGCAAATGAGTTATCAGGTGATATGGTGTTTGGCCTCAGATGGCATGATTGACAAGGGAACACTGTGTTCCTAGATACATTATTTAAATGTGTTGAGATATGAGATCTTCCGGACTAATTACTTCGAAGGCTATATTAATCACAAGACACTTTAATACCCAATCAATACATGCATTTGTCAATGACCTTGTGAATCACCTCCACTTTAAGTCAACCATGTGGCAAAAGATATGTCTAGATGTCCTGAGGATGGGATGGTGATGTGCCAAATGGACCATCCCCTGCTGCTTAGTGGTGTCTCATTTTATAAAGCTTTATTCCAGCCCCTCAGATGTGAGATAAAAAAAAAAACAGAAAGACAAAAGCAGGAATGGGACTAGATCAAGATTATACAATATTCAATCTTTTACTAATTTTCTTTCTGGGAGAAAATTAGGTAATAGCCAGGCTGCCAAGTGGATCGCATTGCTCTGGGAAGTAAGAAATGTGAGTCTTGGCACCAAGACTCTGGTTTGAGATTACTTAGGGAAAAAGTCGAAAGTCTGTATCCTCAAAGTTATCTCATTGTCTCTGTAGCCTGGCAACATGGCAAACTGGCTCCAGGATTCCATTAAGCCCTCTCTTAGCCATTATGTAGAACCAGGGACTGGACCCCTATCATCCCTTCCACTCTTTCTACCATTTTCTCAGGAATGACCAAATGAATGTGATCTCTTCTATTGTGAAGGCTAAAACAAAGTATTGCCTTTGGATTCCAATCAGAATCGCTTTGGTTCTGGCTTTCATTGGCTGTCTCCTCCTTCATATTCACTCACTTCACGCTCACCCTTCCAGCATCCCTAGACCCCTCTTTTCTCCCTTTCTCATATACCCTTGGAACTCCCCATCCTGCTGTTAATAAACTGCCCTCCATAGAAGAATTATGCCTTCCCTCTGTAGAACACTTCTTTATATCTTGAATTTACTTATCTGTGCCCATGTTGTCTCCCCTTAATGGAATGTAAGCTAATACAGAGATTGTTGGGCTTTGTCTGTGTATCCCCAGAACCTAGCACAGTTATGAGCACAGGCTCATAGTAAGTTATCACTTAAAAATCTGTTGTGTTGTAGTTGTTCAATCATTCAGTTGCACCCAATTCTTCATGACCCAAAAAATTCTATGGTCCATGGGGTCCATCTTGGCTAAGATACTGAAGTGGTTTGCCATTGCCTTCTCTAATGGCCAAGAGAAGTTAAGTGACTTGCCTAGCATCATACAGTTAGTAAGTATCTGATGTCAGAATTGAATCACATAAGTCATCGGCTCTTGTCTTTCTTCAGTTTGAGGTCAACTAGCGCAGAATAGTCAGACGCTCCAGTCATATTCCTGAGAAAGGCCAAAACCAGATCAAAGTGAATTTGGGAAATATTTAACAAAATGAATAAAAATACTAGAGAATGTGAATAACCTTAATATGTGGCTTTCTTTTTTCTTCTTTTTAAAAATAACCCTTTCCTTCCATCTTAGAATCAATATTAGATGTTGGTTCCAAGGCAAAAGAGTGGTAAGTGCTAGGCAATGGGATTAAGTGACTTGCCCAGAGTCACACAGCTAGGAAATGTCTGAGGTCAGACTTGAATCCAGAACCTCCCATCTCTAGGTCTGGCTCCCAATCCATTGAGCCACCTAACTTCCCCTAATAGGTGGTGTTTTTCTTAACAATAATTTTTTTCCAGATTATATGTCAATACAACTTTAAAATATTTGTTTTCTGATATTTTTGCAACCCATGTTCTCTCTTTCCCTTTCACCCCTTCCCAAGAAGGCAAGTAATATGATATACGTTATATATAATCATTATATGTGTTTTTTAAACCAATATGGAGCCAATCAGCATGCTCCAGTGGCCCATTTCTATTTGAGTTTGACCCAACTGAATTATGTTCAGTTAGACAAAAGAGCACTGTGGTACAAGAAGAATGATGGACATAGAATCAAAGATCCTGATTTCAAAACTACCACTTACTACCTATGTGACCACTGGCAAACTATTGAGCTTCTCTAGGCCTCGGTTTCTTCATCTGTAAAAGAAGGGGATTGGATTAAATTGCCTCTAGATCTATGATTGCCCTTGCACAAATTTTCCTGAAACTAAATAAGAAAAATTTCATACAAAATGAAATAAAGGACTCCTCATGATGAATGGATAACAGATCAAAGCTTCATTTAGAAAAATGCATAGAGCCAGGAAAAATAACAATATGCCAATAAAGAAAGCCTTTGAGAGCTTTAGGGAGCTTTGAGGGAAGGACCTAGTGGGTCTTCCAGTTATAAAAATAGGTTATTTTAGAAATCCTGGCCTCAGAAATTGACTTTAGGCATTGGAATCTCCACTAGAGCTTTCCAAGGACAATAGACTTGGAAAAGCCCATTTCTGGTTCAGCCAAGAAATGAAAGCTAATAAAATGTGGAAAGGAACTGATTTCTTATCATTGGCTCAGTAAGCATTGGTCACTCAAACCTGATAACTAAATGTTGGTCATGAAACCCTCCCTTCTTCATCTTCAGCTCTCAAGCCAGGGTAATGGATTTTCTATTTCCTTTCTGTTGTGACCAGTGACATCTCCAGGGTCCAAGTATGTCTTACAAGGGCCAACACTAGACAGGTCTAGGATCTGTGGAGAGCAAGAACCAACTAATCACAAGTGGAGGGACTGGGGTGTTCATTCATTCATTCATTCATTCATTCATTCATCCATCTGAACCCAGTTTTCCATCATTTTCTTGGCAGTGGGTTTGTGGTAAGCTCTCCTCCAGTAAATCAGTTCTACCTGGTGAAAACTCCCTCTCTTCTGCCATCACTGGACCACTGCATCCCTCTCCAAGACCGGGGCATTAGGGAACTCCCCCCCCCCAACATGATCCCTGTCTTCTAGTCTTTGCTGTCATATCTGCAGCTCCTCAGCAGCTGAGAGGTGAGCCTGGCCATTTCCCTCTGGTCTCTGGGCCATTTTTCCTCGACTGCTTTTTTTTTTAAATTTTATTTTATTTGTGGTCCCTGTCATTCTGCCGGGGCAAAGGGGTAAAGAGATCTGACACTAAGTGCGGGAAAATGCTGTATCTGGAATCTATCTTCCAGACGGCAAAAGAATAAAAATTCATGGCAGGACAGCGGCTGCTGACACGCTCCCAAAGACATATTGCAGGTAGCATTATTTATTGTGGCAAGGAGTTCATAGAAGTGCTACCTCAAAGCACCCTGAGAGATCCTAAAAAGCCCATCTCCCATCAGGTAAGGCAGATTTATGATGGCTGCTGGTGGAGGGGGTCAGGCTGCACAGCGCAGGAAGCAAACTCCTTGCCGAAAGCCTGGCTTCTCTCTAACATATTCAGTGTGGTTTGATTGGTTCAAAGGAGGACTTGAGCCTGTAATGTTGACCATAAAAATTGCAGTGACACGCTGCCTTAGATAAGAGGGCTAGGAGGGTGGGGGTGGGCCAGGACAGCTATGGGAGCAGAAGCACTGGGGACTGGAGCATGCGCTCATGTTTTAGGTTAATGGGGGGGGGGGAGAGAAGTGGGGGGATGGGGCCAGGAGAGATTCATGTTCTCACAGGGAAAAAGCTACACCCACCAGGCTGGACACAACAGAGACATACAAGCAGCCATATATGGACCCAAACACGCAGTCAAGTATGATGCTCTAAAGTGTACAAACCCACCCGTATTTACAGAGATGCTCTAGACAATCCTCATTCCCAGAATCACAAAAAAAAAAAAAAGAGGCTGAGACCTAAGTCGATCTTTCTGGCATGACCATTGTCTGAAGCAGAATTTCTGAAGTGGGGGACCCTGAACCCCTTTTTAATTTTTTTCAGCTCTTTGGATGACCATCTCTCAAAAGAATGGATTTCCTTTGTCATGTTATACATTTCATTTTATGCGTTAACTAGCGTGATTCTGGGAAGGGGTCCATAGGCTTTACCCAGCTTATACGGGGGGCCATGACACACACAAAAAGGTTAAGATCTCGAGGTCTCCAGTGGGGGTGGGGGACAAAGGGAGGGAGAGAGAGAAGGAGGTGCTTTCTCCATGACCCCTGCCGACTTGAGCAGGTGCCTAACAGTCACTTCATCAACCCGATTTAAATGGTGTTATTCCCAATGCTGCAGGGCTAACCAGCCTTATAAATGTGAATCCCAGCTCCAGCCAGAGCTCCTCTCCCTGGCAGCACAGAAGCCATGTTCCTGGTGTTGTTTCCAAAGTGGCAATGTTTGTGGAGCTAGGTCTGACTTGAGCTAAGTCTAAACCATCCAGGCAGGGGCAGAGGGATGAAAGGCTACGTCTAAGCTGCCCCAGAAACTGTCCACAGAGACTGGTGGCTGTCTAGAGAAGGGGGTTGGGGGTTCTCTTTTATTACGATCTGGGGTGTTGACCAAGGCCCACATTGGATGATTTGAGCATTGGAGTTTCAGCAGAAATGACCTCAGTCGTCTTTCCTTTGGAAACTCGGTTTCTAAACCCAAATCAAGTTGTTCATGATATAGCTCAGTGATCGCCTTTTGCTAGCTGTTGGATGATGTCTAAGAAATTAATTTGGTCATCTAGTTCCCGTTTCTACTGCTTGGCTCTCCACAGCATCCTATTTTTTTTTTCTGCCAAAGGAAATCAGTGGATTTCTGAGACAAAGCTGAGAAATATAACTTGCCCTCTCAGCTTTCTACATTTGTATCAGTGAGATGGAGCACAGGAGACTCCCTACAGCCAGAGGGGAAGACAGAGGTAATTATCAGAATCATTTAGCCAAATAAATCATATCGTCACCAAAATTACCCAGATTGGACCCAAATTGGCTTATAAACTCATGGAAAGGAAGGGTTTGGGCTTAAAGCATAGAGGTAATTGCCTTGGTCCTCCATGTTTCTACATCCAGAGACCAGGACATTTTTTCACCATTTTACCCCCTTTGTGAGGTTAGGTCAAGGGTTCTTAACCTGCGGTCTATAGACCCCCAAAGTGTCCATGAATGGATTTCAGAGAATCTGTAAATATTTTTTAAATATTCCGGGAATTCTGTATTTCAATGTAACTAATTTCCTTTCAAATCCTGTGCATTTTACTCTATCTATTTAAAAAACTTTATTCTGAAAAGGGGTCTATTTTGAGACCACTGAAAGGTCCATGATACAAAGGAGACTAAGAACCCCTGGGCTAGAAAATGATGCTTTTGAGGCCCTTCTTTCACACCTGTTTTAAACATCCTTCTCCAAATCCACCATGAAAAAATGTAAATGTTCAGAATCTCCTCTGTGTTTAAAATGCTGACCTCTAAGTAATGTAATGAGTGTAGTATGGGAAAATGGGAAAAGGTCTTGACAAATTTCAGTGCCCCAAGGACATTTCCCCCAAAAGATGCTGCTTTGTTCATTGAAGTTTACCAAGTGTTTCTCACCCTTTAAAAGCCTCCCCTCCTCAGACCATAGAGGGATTCAGTGTTTTGTTAGTATACTTCCCCGACCTCTATCAGCTCAACCCTCATAAGATACAGGCATGCCAAAGTTTAATATTGATAATCGCCCACTGGCCAAAGCCGCTCTTTTATTCTTTCGGTGCCAGATCAGTAAGAGTTTTCAGGATCCCTTCCAGAGGTCCAGAGTCCTTGACTACCAAGAATCCAGGAGGCTGTTTACAGCCTCCAAGCTGCCACTGCTCAAATGGTCATCCTGCCTGCTGCCCTAAACAGTCACTCCTTAGTGTACCACTGTTGACCCCCTGAGGTTGAATGCTTGACCTCATTAATACAAAAGGGGAGGAAGCTAAGTGAATGTTTTCACAGTCCCCTTTTTCTCCGGGCCAACTGGAGGTTATCAAGGCCA
>NC_077227.1:711185415-711290415 GCF_027887165.1 Monodelphis domestica
TCCTAGGCTGATATCTACTCCTATATAAATTGAGGTCAAGGATATTCTCACCAGCAGGAGATGTGAAAGCACAGGTAGATGAATGGAGAATTATACCCTGCCCTTCAGAGACAAACCTATTTTTTAAAGATCATAATAAAAACATTCATTTTAATATATATATATATATATATATATATCCCATATATATCACCTCCCTCTCTCTCTCTCTCTCTCTCTCTCTCTCTCTCTCTCTCTTTCTCTCTCTCCTCTCTCTCTCTTTCTCTCTCTCTCTCTCTCTCTCTCTCTCTCTCTCCTCTCTCTCTCTCTCTCTCTCTCTTTCTCTCTCCTCTCTCTTTCTCTCTCTCTCTCTCTCTCTCTCTCTCTCTCTCTCTCTCTCTCTCTCTCTCTCTCTCTCTCTCTCTTTCGTTTTCTCCCTCTCCCCCTCCTCACTCTCAAAAGGGAAATTCAGTGTTTCTCTACCCTGGATTCGAATTATCAAATTCAGAAATGCAAATCATAGCTATATGGGCCTTTGTAGTTTTCCCAAAGAAATTAAATGAATTACTTAGGGTAAGACCTCAGTACCTAAGATAGGATTTGAACCCAGTTCTTCATGACTCTCAAGACAGCACTCTTTCCTTGAGATCAGACTTCTTGACAAATCAAAGTGGTGGCGAAGCATCCATAGCCACCATTGTTCAGCCATTTTCTACCCAGCTTTGATTAGCTGTCAAGGATTCCAATGCAACAGAATACCTGGATTTTCTTGTGCTTCCATCTTCCCTCTATCATTCAAGAGCATCTTTTTTTTATTCAAGAATGCATCCTGTTGGTTTCTTCAAATCTTTTCCTAGTAAGATGAGTGCTATCCCTCACTTCTGTTGACATCATAAATCTCATCTTCACAGAGATTTGTGATCAATTTTTTGGGAATGAATGAATTTCTGGTCATTTCAACACTTTGGGTGCTATTTATATTGTCTGAGTCCCCAAATCAGAAAAACTGACCCAAATTGTACAAACCAAAATTTATTTGTAAAATGACATTATAGTGATGCATAATAAAGGAGAAGCAATAGTGCATTGTGGATGGAGGGCTTATCACCTTGGCATTAAGAAGATTCATGCTCAAGTCTTGCCTCTGACCCACATGGCTACATAACTAAGGGCAGATCACTCACTGCCTCAGTTCTCCAAACAATCTGTTAAGACTGAAAGGTACACATAGTTGCATGTCTCCAATCTGGGTAGAGAGTTTCCGATGAAATCATAGATCAGCTAACAACTAGCATTTGTTCATTGTTACATGTAACATTCTGTATTGTTTATTTAATAATATTATATATTGTTTGTTTATTATGTGCCAGGTATTATGCTTAAAACTGAGAATACAAGGAAAGGCAAAAGCAGTCCTGCTCAATGAGCTTTTCTTATCTAAAGACACATTTGGGGAGGGGGAAGATGAATTAAAGGCAGGAGGAGAAGAGAGCCTGTAAATAATTTTGTATACATGCATATACATACACATATTTACACACAAACATACTATATGAACATACATGCAGACACAGACACATGTGTGTATATGAACACATGTAATGTATGCATGTATGTATAGATACATGATAAACTGATAATAATCAACAGAAGGAAGGCATCGGCATTAAAGAGGATCGGGAAGGACTTCTGGAAGATGGGATTTTACCTAAGATTTGCAGGAGGCCAGGGAAGAGTGAGATGTAGATAAAGAAGGATAGGATTCCAGGGAGCGATGGAGCATCATTTGTGAGGAACATCAAAAGAGTCAATGTTATTTTTTGGAGGGTTAGGATTGGAGACATTGGTCCATCCAGATTTTCAACAACAATGGAAAAAATTAGTACTAGGTTCAAATCCTACTTCAGACTCTGACAAGCTATGCTACCCAAAACATGTTGCATAGTCTTTCAGAACCTTGATTCCTTCATCTACAAAATGGGGTCATTCTTTTACAACCTAGCTCTGGGGTTGTTGCAAGGAAAGTATTTTGTAAATCTTAAAGTGCTTTAGGAATTCAGACTGTAATTACATCAATGTACTCCAGGATTTGGGGGTTATTTTCTGTGAAGATTCATTGCCCTATAATTCCCAGGACACAGCTCTGCCCCATTCCGGGGTTAGTTGGTGGGACACATTGAGAATGAGATCAATGGAACCCAGAGACTGTTTGAAGTGAGAACAGTCCCATCCTGGAGCCATAGAACCACCTGGAAATGCTGGCCACATCAGTGCTGTCTCTTGGTCCTCAAGTCCATCAGACCCTGTTCAAAGGGCCAGGCCTTAGTGTTACTTGCTGAGCACATTCCAGGTCTGACTCCCAGGTTTGAAATGAGATGTCACAGAGATTTCAGGCTTTTTTTTTTAATTGCTTAATGGCACTTTTTTTAAGTGGCATGCTTTACCCCATGAAGCTGACTGTAGGAAATTCTGTAGGGAATTCTCACTTCAGAAACAGATTCAGATCTTTTATGAAAAGGAGGAGAAATCCTGGTTTCTATTCCTTCAGCAATTACTTTCATGATGCCCTGGCCACAGAGACTTGGAAAGCTGGCCAAAGAGCAAATGACATCATTGCCCCTTTGTTCCATGTGGGCATCTCCTCTTCATCCTTCTTCTACCCATAATAAGGAGTTTAGAAAAAGACATATTGTCTTCAAATGAAACAAAAAGCGTGGTCTCCTCTTTCTCCAACCCATGCTCAGCCCACTTCCTGGGCAGTAATATTTTGTTGGTCTTCCTCTTCTGTCTATAACATGGCCTCTTGCTCTTCCTCATTATTATTACCTTTCCTGATACTCTCCTCTGCCCCCTCATCAAGATTTATGTCACCACATTCATTAGGTGACACAATACTGTCAACAGAATCAGCAGCAGCAGCCGCCGCCTCATTATCTCTGTGGTTAACCCCTGCTTCCCCAACGTTGGTCCCTGTCAGAGATTTTAAATTCAAATTAAATTTTAATGCGGCAGCTTTGATGTTGGCACCAGAACTGCCTAGTCAGGAGACGAATGGGGAAGAAGATTCTATTGTTGCCTCTCCCTCCCTTCTCCATCGCCCCTAGAAAGCACTTTTTCTCTGCAAGGATTGAAGTGTGGCGTTTTGATGCAGTGATCTGTTTCCTTTCTGGGTTGGGAGAGTATTAAGAAACATATATTTCACATGTACAGATAATGCTAGATTGTCTAAGGAATACAGCTTTAGGACCCAGATGTTATATGTGACCCTGGGGGACAAGGGATCCTGGCCTGTAAAATAATAGTAATCATAATTTATATGTAGAGACGAAATTAGTCATTTTAAAGACTTTTTTTTTCTACACAAGAGAAAATATGGACACCTTTTCTGGGTCTTAACCTGCATGTAATTCTTCCCAAGGCCACAAAGATGGTGATTGTTTGTGGAACATACAAAACCACATATCATTTGTATATTTTTCCACCGAGAAATTGAAATTAGGCTATCCCCCCCAGATTATAATTTCCTTGAAGGTGAAGACAATTTCTTTTATAAACTATAACTATAAAAAGGTGAAATTGTAATAAAACTGATTTTCAGGTGCTATTGGTACTCATGACTTTATAAACAAATATTCTGGATCTACATTCTCGACAGATGGTACCTAGTGTGGTGATGATGAGTATGTAGTAGGCACTTAATAAATACTAGAGTGAATGATTGGCTGATTGGGATAACCATACTCTTTCTTTGTCTAGTCAAAACTTTCACAGTGCCTGGGCTGCCATTTTCATACATGTAGGTTTGAATTAGCCAAACAGCTTTCCCAAATAGGATGCTTCGCTACAACCCTTTCAATACCAAAGGTATCTTAGCCTTCAAAAATTCATTTGTTAAGGGATAGAATGCCTTTGCTAAGGATAAAAGGTCCAGAAACTACTGAAATCTGGTTGATTTGCTTCCTACTGGCTTGCACTAAAGGAGGAAAGCTGGAAATGGAAGAATTTGATTTAATCCCATGCTTATCTGACTGTTCCTACCTTCAAGAACTGTGTAAATAGGGTCAAATACATTTTATCACTTTCCTCTAAATATTTATAACAACCTCAATGTATGGCTACAAAGGGTACTTACCCCATTTGTAGTTGGGAGAATAAAAAGACTTCTCCAAAGTCACAGCTGCTTCTTCCCTAAGAGTTATCCCAGATAGAAATGTAATGGGTTTCCCCATTCCCCAAGAGAACCCTCCAATTCTCTTCAGTGTTTGCATAGAACATCCAACATCCCTTCCACTGCTACCCAGAGCAGTGTTGCCAAGAGTGATATCCATAGCCCAGAGCTGGGAATATTTACTCTTGGGCTAATATTCAACTTAACTCAACAAGGATTTGTTAAGCATCTACTGTGTGCCAGACCCAGTGTTGTTGTACAGTCATGTCCAACTCTTCATGACCCCATTGGCCATAGCTATCCATGCATGGGGTTTTCTTGGCCAAGATACTGAAGCAATTTGCCATTCCCTTTTCTGGTGGATCCTGTGCATCCCCTTTTATGTAATGGGCTTACAAAGACCAAAATGAAAACAGGCCTTCCCTCAAGGAGTTACTATTCTTCTGATGAGGAAGAAGGTTTGGGGAGGGGTTGAGAGAGAGGAAGAAGTAGTAAATTATTGCCTTTATTCCTTTCAATCCTTGTATAATAGGCTCAAAGGCATGTGAAACCGGGGAGCTGGGAGCAAAGAGGACCCCACTAACAGTTCTGGTGGTTGGTAAATTTGTTATATTGTCTTGTGCTATGAGGTTGACGAGTACAGTAACCGAATGTAACTTTCTAATTGTGCTCATATATATTATATACGCATTAGGGTTGCACTGCCTGTATAAGAGTATATTTTCCGAGTGATACATAGAAATTCAGCTGTTTAGTGCTAATTTCCCTCAGAGTGTGTATCGCAGACCCATTAAGGGTCTATCAGCTTTCCTTCCTGGACTTTATTTCTATGATGTTCATAATTCAGTTGTACCGGTGCACTTACACATTATCATACAAGGTCTTGGCTTGTAGTGATTTTTTTTAAATGAGAGACTTTGGACATTTTTATGTTTTTTTCAGTTATGTCTCTTAAAATGAAATTTCATAAGCATTTAGCTGGTAATATGAACCAATTGTCTGTGTTATTTCCCAAACAGAATGTGCAAAGGTCAAGATACTGAGGTTTGGAAAAAATAATGGAGGAGATTGTATTGAAAGGGCTCGAACTGTGAGTCTCTGAATATAATACACGGACTGTGACAACCACTGGAGCTTGCAGGAAGATTCAAAGCACTTCTTAGGGTAGCTACCCAAATGCCACTTAGTCATGGAATGGGGAAATGGAAAAGGATGGTTTCAACCGTACATCCAGTTTGCATGTTAGTAGAGAACTTGGCACCTTTGGAGATCGATGCCAACCAGGACCTCCCTAGCACA
Organism: Monodelphis domestica; assembly: GCF_027887165.1. Taxonomy (NCBI): domain Eukaryota; kingdom Metazoa; phylum Chordata; class Mammalia; order Didelphimorphia; family Didelphidae; genus Monodelphis; species Monodelphis domestica. Next base: position 711,190,862 of record NC_077227.1, read on the forward strand.
GAGTGAAAGAGCAAAATGTAAGCAAACAAAAACTTCAGTACCCTTCTCATTTAGTATGTGTCTCATTTCCCTGATCCCACCTGCTCTGTTGGACTCAGTCTCCATCCCTTCTCCTTCCCTCCCCTACCTGACATTTCATATCCATCCTCTATACTGGGATTCAAATGGGATACGCTAAAATTTCAAATGAGATTCCCTAGTTTGGGAAATGTGAATTTGGTGACCCAATATTGCAATGATGCTGCTGGAGATTCAGAGAAATGAATAGGGTTTGGGGAATTCAGAAAAATTGCTCAGAGAGAAATATAGTCAGCTCTGCTCTTAGGACCAATGGAAAAGTTCAAGCATGCATAAATTAAATCTGCAGATAATCTAAAAATCTAATCTTAGATAAGTGTTATCTTTTTTAGCCAAACTTCTTTCTCCAACTAAAGTGTAAACAGATAGACAGAACTGGCTTTCCTCTCTTTTCATTTCCCCCTTGTCTTTTCTTTGCCAGCAATGCCAATGGAGAGTAAAAGAGTAGAGAAAAAATGGACAGTGAGAAGAATAGAGAAAAATAAGAGATTTCTGATATTCTGATGTGAGAAGGCAAAATAAACTTCCCGAAATAAGTAATCAGAATGAAAGTTCTCACATCAACACTCAAATCCTTATAATTCCGACTTGGAATTTCAGTGAGTGCCCCTTTTCAGTCCCACTTCAGTACTGCCCAGTTCTTTGTGACCCATTTGGGGGTTTCTTGGAAAGGTTAATGGGGTGGTTTGGCATTTCCTTCTACAGATCATTTTATGGATGAGGAAAGTGAGGAAAATAGGTAGGTTTAAGTGACTTGCTCAGGGTCACATAGCTAATAAGTGTCTGAGGTCAGATTTGAACTTAGGAAAATGAGTCTACCTGACTCCTGGCCAGCACTCTATCCACCCAGCTTCCCATCCCATCAAATCAGACCAAGCTCCATTTAGGAAAATGCCATATAAGACACACCAGAACAGGGCTCCACTGAAGCTATAGTATAATTAGATAATATGGTGAAGTGAGTTGGATCTGAAATCAGAAAAATTCAAATTTAAATTCTGCCTCAGACATTTACTGGCTGTATGACCCTGGGCAAGTCGCATAACCTTTCTCAGCCTCAGTTTCCTCATCTATAAAAAAAGATAAAAGTAGTACCTACACCCCAGGGCTGAGATAAGGATCAAATAAGGAAAATAAGGTTTGTTTTGTGACCTTAAAGCTCAATAAATTCATGCTACCTAGCTTACTAGTGTTTTCTCTGAATAGCCCCATTTTAGCTGTTAGGCACACCTTACTTGTGGTTTATGTTCATAAAATAACTTTCTATATTGTTTTCTATAAGGTATACAAATCACCTTTAATGTCATTTATTTGACCCTGATTTTCCCTACCTTTGAAAAATGGCAGTGGAAATTTCCTCCCTGATTTCTACAGGGGAAAAGAAAGGGAACTAGCATTTATTAAATATCTACTATGGGCTAAGCCTTCAACTTAGATCAATTATGATCCCCATTTTACTGTTGAGGAAACCAAGTTAAACAGGTTAAGTAACCTGCCTAGGGTCACACAGCTAATATCTGGTGCCAGATTTGAACTGGGATTTTCCTGACTCCAGGTTCAATGCTCTGTCCATTGTTCCACCTAGGGGCTTTCAATAGCTATCTTATTAGTATCTTGTTGAACCGGGTTTAGGCAGCATCCCAGGATCTCCTTTGGCTTAATTCTTAGTAATGCATGTTCTGAATAGGTTCTGTGCTTACCCCGGGGAAAATAAGGAGGGTTGTTTGCATCAAGGACATTTCTACTGACATGGGTAACATGGAACCATAGGTAAAAAATTCTACAAATTACGGTCACTGGAAAATTCTCTATGTACAATTTGGAATCCTCAGATCTGTCTCTGAATCCAAAATGTGTTAACTTTGGCAGTGCCTCATGAGGCAGACATTTGAGATCATTTTCATAAAAACATAGTGCTTTCTGCCATAACTTCAATGGTTCTCTGTTGGGTACAGCAAGCAATGAGTTAAAAGCACCTGCTGCCCCTTTAAGGTTAGCATACCTGTTTACCAGGTATTCACAACTCTTTGGGTGGTTGTAGATTAGAGAGAAGTTAAAGGGGAGAAAGCACAGATGTCATCCATATTTGGGGCTTTGTAATCAACAAGCTGATGCTTTTCCCACCAACTCCATGTTGAGATCACTAATGTAAAAATTAGTGTTTTGTCTCCAGAATACAGGATTTACGTGCTTGGTAGCACATATCTCTAGAGAGGACAGGAATATAATCTCACAACCAGCAAGAAGCCAATAAGCCACCATTTGGGAGAAAATTCAACTCACAGAAAATTCTCTATTGGCTTTCCTTCCCTCAGCAGAAGGCAATTACTCAAAAGCACTCAGACATGGTTTTTAGGTCCTTGCATCTCCCCATCTATTAGTCTCTCTACTGCTCCTTGATGGCTGGTCCTAGCCAGATTACAACATCAGTCACCTACTGGAACTAAGTCAATTGAAACTCCAGATACGCACAACTAGAAATGGGATGATATTTGGAATTCACAATACTGAATTCTTTGGTGGCAATAAGAAACAGGGAGACGAAGGGGGTAAAGGGGAAGATTCCTCCACTCAAGATTAGTTGGGCATTTGTTCATAGAATTGTAAGATAATCATACAGTGGTAGTTTGAGTGCCCAGAAACTCTGCTTTGTGGATGCTAAAATGCCTCCTAGAGAGTGATGATAAGACAGACTTCTGGGAACAATATAGCTCTACTCAGGGAGTGAAGGAAGCCTATTTTGTGGCAGTCATTCAACCTGTCAAGAAATTATGGTGGTTTCCACTCCCAAGGAGATTTCACATGTTCTGTTTGCTTTCTACAGCCATGTATGTTTTGCATTTCTTATTTCTATCTCCTCCATCCCCTGTTTTAGTTTTGAATTACTTTTAGCAAAAGGATGTGTTCTTTGTATTTCCTTAAATGCTTGCCAAGGTTTATGATGTATGTTGTCGGTACCCCTTTCACTCATGTCAATCAGTAGGATGGAAGTCACTGTTGATTATCTTTTCAATGTTTCCAAAATGGGTGGCCCCATGGATGGTACTCAGAATGAAGGGGTCTTGGTCAGTCAACCTGTGACCTCAGCTGAGGGTTAGAGCCCTTCCAATCCATTAAAAATTATTTAATTGTCATGTTTTCTTCTTGTTATAGAGATGTGATTGTTGCAAATTGCAAAGGGAGAGGAGCTGGATTGTTCTTGTCTCAAAATGGAGACCAAACAATTTGATTTCCCTAAAGATGCTACTTAGAATCAACACTATTCCAAAGGAGAAGATGGATCAGGGTGTTTACTTCGTGAACCTTACAATTCTGTCTTTTTTGTTTACCACTGAGTTAGAAGCTTGGAACATGTGTGCAGAACAAGGTTGAAAGTGTTTTAGAGCACCAACCAAAACTGCACATTGGATTTATTCACGTTGATGGGGAATTTGGCCATAGTCATCTTCTTCAGATTCTGATCTTTCAAGAGCTTCAGGACCCTTGAAATATTCCATTTCAAATAGGAATTGACCAGTGTCCTGATGTTAACCATTCTTCCCTTTAGGAAATGAGCCCTTATTAAGCCTTTACCTCTCAGTTTCTTCCTTTTTGAAGAAGTAGGGTTGATTCAAGACTTTAGGGACTTTGGTGACATTAGTGTATCTGTTTTCTGTAACATGTAGTCATTATTAAAAGCACCTGAGATCATAAAAATATATATCTATAACAAGAGACAAAGAGAATTGTTTTCTTTTTTTTCTCCCCTTGAAGATAATAACAGTCATGCTGGAGAGAAGGGTAAAGGTCACAGAGCTGCTTGCTGATTGGTTTCTCCTACTCGGCATTGACATTTCTGCAGTTTCATCAGAAATTTTAAATAATCCATGTGAAAATGGAGGGTTATTTACTGAAGATACATACATACACACATACATATATATATATATATATATATATATATATATATATTATAGACACATGGAGTGTGTATGTATATATTATATATGTAATATATATGTATATATATTACACACTCCATGTGTCTATAATGCACAGAAAACATAATCTGGCTCTTAGTGTCTCTTTGTGTGGCAATACTCTTGCTGCTGGTGCTGTGACTATACCCACATGGCCAAGGAGATAGCTGGATCAGTTTGCATAGGAAACTGAGTCAGCTGATAAAGAAATACAATGGTTTACAATATAAAAACTAAGACAATAAATTTCTATACAAGACAATGGCAGAAGCAAGTAGCCAGATAGCCATGTCTTATTCAACAAGATCCTATAGAATTATGAGATACAGGATTTTTTTTAATTAGATCTTTATGGGGAAAGATGAAAGGAAAGTAGATTGAGAAATGCATCTTCAGCTAGTGTGAAGATAGACAGGAGGCTTAGTACATTCTGTTTTGCCATTAATTCCCTAACTGATCACAAAAGAATGGAGCAGAGCAGAAAGACTTGGACCTCTGTATTCATCTGAACAGCAATTTGGAAGAATAAAACAGGAAATCCTGAATATTCCCTGAGCCCAGTTTTGCTTTTAGGGAGATTGGCCAGAGATTTCCCGACTCATTGGCTCAGATCCACACTTGAGAAGGATTCCTGGCAGTTTCTCTATTCCCTTGATTTTCTTTACCCAGCCAAAGCAAGCAATGGCTGTGATCAGATCTCCTTCTCATCCCTGGTCCTCTAACTTCCCCCCTGTTCCTAATCTGTGGAGTGGCAGAGAAGTAGATGTTGGTAGGGACACTGATATAATACCAAACAGCCATCCTTATCATTGGCTTCAAGTACTCTTCTTTGCCAAAACATACCATATTGCTGAAATGGTGAGAGTCAGGGATAATGTGAAGCGGGGCATCAACAGTCCTTCTTTACCTGCCCCATATGGTGGGCTGAATTTTTTCAGTCCTTGGTATAGACTAGGGAACTAGGGAAGAAACATAAGAACATAATGCAACTGAATGTAAGAATAATGAGCGCGTTGTTACATTGATGGTGTTTGGGCTATTTCCATATTATATTTTCCATATGCAACCAGAGGTCAGTGAATATGGAGAACAAATTTCAAAGTGGCTCAATGAGCTTTAATTGCAAGAATTAAAAAAATCCTAAAATATTATTTATTTTATGAGTTTAATTAGCTTTTGTATGTTATATTTTTATTCCTAATTACATATAGAAACAGTTTTAGCATTTGTTTTCTGACATTTTGTGATCCAAATTCTCTCCCTCTCCTCATCTTCCTGAAGACTATAAGTGATCTGATATAGGTTACATATGTGCTATCATGAAATATGCATTTCCATATTCATCATGTTGTACAGAAAACCACATATCACACATATAAGAAGAAGCTCGTGTAGGAAATAAAGTGAAAATAACGTGTGTTTATTTGTATTCAGACGCCATCAGTTCTCTCTATGGTAGTGAATAGCATGTTTCATCATGGGTCCCTTGGAATTTTCTTGGATCTTTTCATGCTTATAATAAGTGTTATTCTTATAATAAGAATATGCTTATAATAAATATTATAATATTGTTCTTACTATATGCTAATTCTTCTCATTTCACTTTGCATCAGTTCATATAAACCTTCTCTGGTTTTTCTGAATTTATCTTGTTTGTCCTTTTTTCTTTTTTTATAAACCCTTACCTTCCGTCTTGGAGTCAATACTGTGTATTGGCTCCAAGGCAGAAGAGTGGTAAGGGCTAGGCAATGGGGGTCAAGTGACTTGCCCAGGGTCACACAGCTAGGAAGTGGCTGAGGCCAGATTTGAACCTAGGACCTCCCATCTCTAGGACTGGCTCTTAATCCACTGAGCTACCCAGCTGCCCCCTTTGTTTGTCCTTTCTTATGGAACAATACTATTCCATTACAATCATATACCACAACCATTCCCCAATTGATGGACATTGCCTCAGTTTCCAATTCTTTTCCACCACAAAAAGAAATGCTATAAATATTTTTATACAAATAGGTCCTTTTCCCCTTTCTTTAATCTCTTTGGGGACAAAAGTCTAGTAGTGATATTGCTGGGTCAAAAGGTACACAGAGTTTTAAAGCCTTTTGGAAACACTTCCAAATTGCTTCCAGAATGGTTATATTTGTTCTAAACCCCACCAACAGAGTATTAGTGCCCTATTTCCCCCCATATCCTCCAACATTTATCGTTGTCCTTTTTTGTCATGTCAACCAATCTTATATGTGTGGGGTAATACCTTAGAGTTTTAAAATTTTAATTGCTTTAATTTGCATTTCTCTAATCAATAATTATCTGGAGCATTTTTTCATATAGCTATAAATGGTTTTATTTGAGCTTACTTAACTTTACAATGATTTTCATTGTACTTTTAATCAAATTTACCCCCTAACCTAGTCTTTATATTAAAAAAAAAAGTTTTTATCTGTCAGGTTTTGTGGCAGAAGATGATAGGATGGAAAAGGGGAGATATCGCATCTACTATACTTGATCCTGGGGAAAGTGTTACTGAGAATCAGTGACAAGAATATTCAGAAGGAATTTCATAGTAGTTTTTTCTTTAGATATCTTTGTATGATTTGGAGAGACAGTGGGACCTAGAACTGTAATATCAGAGTAAGGGAAGTCCCAGCATGGAAATTCAATTCCACCGATATAAATCAATAACTCCTTTGTAATTAACAGTCTTAGAGACTTACCGTGGCCACCGAGGAGTTAAGCAATTTGGCCGTGGTCACATTGCTAGTATTTATCAGAAAGAACTTCAATCCAGCCTCCCTGAGTCTAAGACCAGTATGACTTGAGAGATCACTTACCTCTCTGGGCCTCAGTTTCTTTATCTATAAAAATGAAAAGGTTGGCCTCAGTAACCAAAAAGGTCCCTTCCAACTCTGTATCTGGGGTATTATAGTCCTCTAACCACTAGGACACATTGACACTTCTTTGTATCATTGAATGTTTCAAATATAGGAATTATGGGAAAGTCCACCTGCTATATAATATGCATTCCAATATATATAATAATATACATTTTACAGAAGCAATGTGTTTTAAAATAGATGTACAAAGAATGCTACAAATCCATAAGATGCTAGTCAAAGACTTTCTTCAGAAAGTTTGTTTTTTAAATGATAATATAAAATGTTTGTTTTAAACACACACACACACAGCTCTTCCCAAATGAAAAACACCTACCTGCCAACTTTTGATCATATATTTCCCAAGAGCCTGCCATATCCCAATCATCCAGGGAAATAATAAGAAGCTTTAAAAAGATATAAATACAAATAAATACAAAATCTACCTGTCTCCGTATATATTTCCCTGATGGATGTAGATAGGAGCAAAGGCTCCTGGTGTCAATAATATGCATTTTCTATCCTCTCAAACAAGGGCTTCTATAATGTTAGGTTCTGAAATAGCCTCAAAAAAGCAGGAGAGATAGTTCGGTCACACCCTCTATTCCCAATACCCCTTTTTCCTTTGCTGGGGAACATGGTAGGTTGAATGCTGGATAACCACTTGAAATCTGGTAAATTTCTTAGTTTGGATTTTATCAGGATAGTTTTTTTTGGTATTTAATGGCATATTGGGGTTCTTCTGCCTTTAGGTGCTAATGGTCACTGTGGGACTGCTAACTCTTTCAATTACACAAACCCAAATCCTTTAATCTCTTTAAGTGGCTACCCTTTACTCATCTTGTCATTGGCATTACTTCATGTGGAATCAATATCCTATATCCTAATCCTCATCCTAATTCAGGCTTGATGGGTAAACAGTGAATTTTAGACTTCTATCCATTCAATCTCCTCCTCATAACATCTCAACCAGCTAAAAAAAGCCTTTTCTCTGTCTCTGTCTCTCTCTGTCTCTGTCTCTGTCTCTGTCTCTCACCTCATGGATCTTAATCCCTAGAATAGATTTCCATGCTCCTAGAATGATTGGCAGCGGGGTCTAAACAAAGATCAAGGCCAGCCATAGGCAAAATTGAAGTCGATGAAATATGTATTTGATGCCAAGTGCTCTTTACCCATTCTTGCTTGATGGTACTCCCTCCACCATCCTTCAGATGCAAAATCTTATCAGATCTTTCTTTCCACTAAGTTGTTCTTGACTAATGAAAGTTTAAACTTTGAACCCTGCCAAAATAGTTGCTATTTTACAAAGACTGAAGCCTTAAGTTAAAAAGAAAAACTACGGATGGGAGAATCCTAGTGAGTAAAGAAGGATTTGGATAAGGATGGGAACCTTTCCAGCAACTCTAAACTAATTCAACAAATGTCAAACCTTAAGTAATGACTGAAATCACACTCACTTTCATCTATGAATTAAGTCAACCTTGCCTGGCATGAGTTTCTAGCAGAACTCCCAAAAGATGTCGGATAATTTTGTGACCCATAAAGTCTCTCATAGAAAAATCTCTGTACCCTTAAGGGATATGGTAAAGTGAGGTTAAAAGTAGAATAAAATGGGATGGAAGGATGGCACATAGAGGAAAAGTTTAATGCATCTTATATGTTATGATGTAAAGTGCATTGGAATCAGATTCAAGAGACATGGGTTCAAATCTTGATAATCTAAAATTTATTGACTGTGTGATAAAAAATAAGTCACTCTACTTCTCTCTCTCTTTCTTCATCAATGAAATGAGATTATTTTTCCTTTCAATAGCTACTTTAATGGATCCCCTGTGGAAAATATATTGCGAATCTTAAAGATCTGTCAGTACCAACAATTATTGTTACTTCTCCCTGCCAGTAGCATAACATAATAAAAATATCTTTAGATTTGGAACCAGGAGACTTGGGTTCAAGTCCTGATTCCATCAGTTATTAGCCAAAGTTAGTATAGCAAGTTTTCTTATTTTTAATAGAGAGCTTATAAAAAATTCTCCACCCACTTTGAATGTTTATTGTAGAGAAAATACTTAGCAAACTATAATGCTCTTCACCAACGTGAGATAACTTATATATAGCTACAGTCACCATCAGGCTGTGATACTTGGGCTTGGGGACATGAAAAAGGATAAAAGATGCCATTGGATGAATTGGATATCTAAAACTTTTCTCTTTTCTTCTGTTTGCTACATAATGAATGCCAGGAGTAAATATGATCGTTTCTATATAATAAGCTCATACTGTTTCTAGCTGGATTTATAAATCAAAGAGAAAAAAATATTCCTGTATAGATATTTAAAGAGTTCTTAAAGATCCTAAGAACCCCTTAAGCTTAAAAATAAAATCACTTTGAAATAATGAGAAACCTGTGGAGTTAGAGAATGTGTTTTCAAAATCTACTTTGGATACTTACTGTCTGTGAACTTAGACAAGTCATTAACCTCAGTTTCCTCATCCATAACTGAAGGATTTGGACTAGATGTTTTTTGAGATTTCGTTCAGTTCTAGATCTATGATCTTATGTTATCATTTTCTGTATAGATTGCAAAGGTCTGAATTAAGTGCAATTTGCTTAAGGAAGACCCCTTATCATTTCATAGGAACATGTTTTTTAAATGTAGATAGTCTCCTAGAAAATGTTCACTATAGTAACAATGTTGTAAATTCATGTTCTGTGTTTGCTGTAAGAATTCAAATCTCAATGGTTTTGTATCATCTCCATGACTTCTGTGAGAATGCCATAGAGAGAAGAATCATTATTCTCCATTTTCTAGAATGAGAAATTGAAAAAAGGAATGTAATTGGTAGGAGAACAGAACCTGTTTCTCCTAAACTACTATTCTAGCTACTATTTGGCAATTTGTAGCTATATTATATATCAAATAGATACATTCCACTAGTATCTGCAGTGAATATAGAGAAGAGTTAGAAGGAAATCTCAGTGCCATCTCATCTAATCTAACCTGGCCAAGGATTCTCTCAAAAGAAGAATCTATTATTTTCCAAAACTTTTCATTCTAATATTGGATAACTGTAATTGTTATAAAGTTTATAGGATCATAAACCCAGAGCTGGAAGGGATTTCAGAAGCCTTCTGGTCTGAATTTTCCATTTCCTCATCCATAGATGAGGAAACTGAGACCTGAGGAAATTAAGTGTCTCCCCCCCAAATCACATCAGTAGAATATGGAAGAGGCAGAATTCAAACGCAGATCCTGATTCCAAGACAGGTGTTCTTTCCACCATGCCAAGTTTTTTCCACAAAATATACTTTCCCCAACTCTTCAACTTCCATAGACCCATTTCCATTAGTTCTATTTTCTGGGGTCAAGCAGAATTAATAGAAATCCCCTTTCCACAAAAAAACCTTGAAGACAGCTATCATGTCCCTACTGCACTTCTCTTCTCCAGGCTAAAGATGTCTCCTTTTTAATCTACTCCTCCTATGACAAATTCTCCAGGCCACAATTTTCTTTTCCCTCTTACAGACATGTCCAGTTGTGTGTGTACATATATACATATGTACGTAGATATAGATACACTTTTTCCCATCCCAAAATGTGCTACCTAAAACTAAGCACCATACATCAGCTATGATCTGACTAGCGCCAATGGTCTGGGCACCATTCTTCTAGGACAGTATCAGCTTTTTAAATGTCCATATGTCCACTGGTGGATTGATCATGCTGCTCCTCTGCTCACAAAGACTTCAGTGCCTCTCGCTTGCTTCTAGGATAAAATACAAACTCCTCAGTCAGTGTTTAAAGTCTTCTACAATCTGGCTTGAACTGACCTTTCTAGATTGATTTTATATTACTCCCCTTCACTATGATATATTCCGTGCTATATTCCAGCCAAACTGGCTTACTAGCTGTTCCCTGAACTTGGCATTCCTTATCCTCCCTTAGCATCTTTGAATAAATTATCATCGGTTCCTGGAGGATCGGAACACCAGCTCAGGAACCAATTAAATAACTCTTGGTTTTTGCCCAGTGCAAGTCCCACAGTCATGCATGGTCAAAGGTGGCTTCCCCATAAATTTTCCTGAACTAAACAAAACCCAGGCAGAGAATATCTACTAGACCTCCAAGTAATGGCCCATATGGGCCAGCTGCTTCCCACCTAGTCCCCATACATATGGGATGCTCACTAAACTAGATTGAGGTCATCATAGAGTCCAGAAGCCAACTGCCTCTTAGGAAGTTTAATCCAAAGAAAAGATGAAGCCTGAGGGCATTAGCTAGTGGAGAAGACCCTTCTCTGTGTCCTGAGAAGCCTAGAACCTGGGGCAAAGAAAATCCTGCTGGAGAGAAATGCCTTCTAGCCAAGACTTTTTAGAAAGGATCAGATTAGGCCACTTAGAAAGGCAGAGAAAAAAATCAAGAAAGCTTTTATCCTAAGGCAACAGTTATTGGCTTTGTGGTGGGAGGTGAAGAGGGTTGGTTTTTCCAAAGAAATATCTGAAAATCCCCTAGCTTTAGACCTGAAAGAGCTGTGGGGAGACTTCAGATAAAGGCAAAAGCTAGAAATAAAATCAGTGAGTCAATAAGCATTTTAGTAAATGCCCACTATGTGCCAGATACTCCACTAAGCTCTAAGGATGCAAAGGTAAAAGATAGTCCATGCTCTCAAGATGCTCAGTCTAATGGGAGAAACAACATGCCAACTACTTAAAAATGAGCTATAGATAAGATAGGGGAATGAGGTGGTACAATGGATAGAGCACTGGGCCTGGAATCAGGAAGAATTCGCTTGGAATTTGCCATGCTAACTTTTGCTTCTTCCTTACTTGCATTTACTCTCTACTTTTAGTATCCTACTTGTTGTTATTCAGTGGTGTCTGATTCTTCATGATCCCATTTGATGTTTTCTGGACAGAAATACTCAAGTGGTTTGCCATTTCCTTCTCCAGCTCATTTTTCAGATGAGGAAACTGAGGCAAACAGAGTAAGAGACTTGCCCAAGGTCACACAGTTAGTAAGTGTCTGAGGCCAGATAGAAACTCAGGAAAAGAGCCTTCCTGATTCCAGGCCTGATACTTATCCACTGTCCACCTACCTGTTTCAAAGCCAAACTCAGGTAACCCCTCCTAAAGGAAGCCTTCCCTCCCATACCCACCCCCCAGATTGTGACTACTTTATCTTTCCTCAAACTTTTTTTTTTCTTTGTTTATCTTGGTGCATGGAGAAGTTTGTTACTGAGGCCAGATCTGAACCTAGCTCCTCCCAACTCTCCCATCTCTAACCTAACTGCCCCTCCAAGTATTTCCCTTGGCCATCCACCTTGCCTGGAAAGCTCTTCCTCCTCTCCTCTGTTTCCTGGCTTCCTTGACTTCCTTCAAATCTCACCTAAAACCCTTCCTTCTAAAGGTAGCCTTTCTGGATCCCCAATAATTTGAGTGCCTTCCCTCTATGATTTTCTCCAATATATCTGGACTATAGTTTGCTCTAAGTAGTTATTTACATATCATCTCTCCCATTAGACTAAGCCCTTTCAGAGCAAGCACTATTTTCTGCCTTTGTGTGCCCAAGACTTATCACAGTGCCTTGTACACAGTAGGCACTTTTAGTTAGGTGGTGACTATTTTCAAAGGCAAGAACAGTAGAAGTGATCTGAAGTCTAGCCTTGAACCAATTTTATCAATTCTCCTCAGTGCAGATAACTGACTTACCTCTATTCTAATCCCTTTCGAAAAGATGTCCCTCTTGCTTAACTCGCCAAGAAATTTCCATAAGGCCAAGGGCAATGGCATTTATGGACTTTGTTTCTCCTTGGTGTCTGGCACAGGAGTTCATCTTCTCTCCCGTTATGGCTGAGCTGAGTTTATTCAGCTGCCTGAAAATCTCTCCTTGTCTTAATCCAACTTGCCTCTCTTCCTTTCCTCAGTTGAGCTAAACCTCCCTTCCTTGAGCTACCTGAAAATTCTGCTCCCTTGCTAATTCTACTCCTCATGAATGAAGACTTCTTTTCTTTAGCTGCCCTCTTTGCTTTCTTTCAAAACGCCAAACCTATTAGGCATCATGGGAGGAGACAAGGAATCAGTACCAGTTCCCCCAGAACTGACTCCCAGTTGGCCCTTATTAACATTAATTACACACAAAAGACATAAGCAGTGACACAACAGTTCATATTCAAGCATCTGCAATAAGTGTAATAACTGGACTCCAAAGAGATAAAAACATTCACACATACTCTCTCATTAATTGACCAAGCATCCTTTTGAGATAGGCTTGTAGTTAATATCATTAAGATAACTTTACAGGTAGGGAAACTGAGGCACTGAGAATTTTTTTTTTACTTCTCCCTGTTCCTGCAGCTTGTTACAAAGCAAGCAACAGTCCCCTTCTATTCCATATCCTTTAGATTAGGAAGATTACCTTAGAGGAATTTAGGATCTAGTTGGTGAAATATTAAATCTTTTCATATTGGTTTCTGAACACCTCCACAAGTTCCACTCTTAATTTTTTCTATTGGGTCATATTTTAGTATATCTCTCCTCTATGTTTTGTCAGAGGCATGACATGTTTATGACCTGTTAACTCTAAGTTTGCTTTTTTATAAATTCAGTATTCTCCATACTGTTCAAAAACTCAGTGCCAGTAATTTGGGGTTCTGCAGGTCCTGAAAACCTTAGAATTCATGCCATTTCAATGGGTGGGTTTGTATATTTTCCAAGCCCTTTCATCATGCCTATTCAATATCACCAGATTATAGGGCGTCTTAGTTACTCCTTAATTGGCCACACCATTTCATTTGTGTGGTGATGTTTGCTTTTTTGACTCTCGGCTACCAAGTCCTATTCCTAAAATAAGAAATTTAGATTCTAATTCAGTGTCCTTGGAACCCCAGCTGTGTATTGTCTTGTACTGGATCTGCTCGAGCTCATTGATGCTTCCTGTGTCTATCATCCCTTTTTCTCTGAAGAATGATGCCACTGGTGGGAAGTCGTGAGGTCGCCTGTATGGAAGTAAACAGATGCCGTTAATGGATAGCATGTTGCCATCAATTGTATTGCAGATGTTGTGGTAGCAAAGGAAATTATTTGGTGCGGGTACCTTGGAGACTACAGGGGCTATTTCCATTGGGTTACCCATAATAAGCTTTGTGTTAAGATTATTTTCTTGATTTAATAGTCATGAGATCCTGGGAAAATGGGCTTTTCCTCATAGCTGACATTAGTGTAACATAGTATATCACTTGTGATACACTTTGAATGTCATACACCACTGACCACAAATAGCAAAAAGAAAAAAAAAAATCTTCCCAACATGCTTTATGGTGGATACTCTCTAACTCTTGTCTGTTTACAGTAATTCGATCACTATCGGAAACCTAGAAAACTTAGAAAGAGGAGGAACAAATGCTTCTTACTGGAACTTTGAGGCCATAATTTCCCATTCTGATTTAGAATTCATGGAACTAAGATAAATTCAACTCTGAAGCAAGTTGGTTCCTTGAAGGATACGATGATTAGCCACCTAATTTCTGTTGACTACTCGATGGGGTGCATATGCAAAGAATACAAGGACCCTATAGCTCTGGTACTACAGAAGAATCACTTTCCCTTATTGTTCAAAGTTTCTTGGTTTAAATGTAGGATTTTCCTTTTGGAATCTGGCAGAAAATTAATAGACTGACAGTTATTTAATACCCTAAATTGTGCAAAGTGTGTGTTATAGTAGATTGGACACCAAAAGGGTTAGACATGTTAGATGCCATGAAGTCAGGAAAATGTGAGTTCAAATCCCACTGTAGGTAATTAGCTGTAGGGCCCTCACTTAACCTTTTTTAATCTCAGTTTCTTCATCTGTAAAATGGAGAATAATCTTGCCTATCTCAAGGTTGTTGTGGGGAATCAAATGAGAACACGAATCCAAAGCAGTTTTCAAACTTTAAAAATAGATAGTTGCTCTAGTATTATTATTACAATATTTTATTTGAACCTCACTATGACTTTATGAGGTATATACCACAGATATTACTGCCATTTTGCAAATTGGAATAAAACTAAGGCAACTTGAGGTTAGGTGACACATTTAAGAGTGTTAGATGCTAGTTCAAATCCTGACTTTGGATCTATATAGGAAAGGGAAAATGCTGATAAAGTAACCCAAGCTAATCTCTAAACAAATGATCACAGTCTCATTCAATAGTCCTTATTGACTGTTTGCCATCTGCAATCATGCCAGCATTTTCTATAGAAATAGATTTCCCTGGGCTATAGAAATGATCAGATGTCATAATTGCTAATGACAAAGCTCTTTATCAGAGGTCAAATTCTCAGCAATAGTCTTTTATTTTAATTTAATGAAAGATTCAAGATTATTATTTCTACAATTATTCAGTTTGGGAAGTTTCTAATAATTTTGACGTATTATTTACAGAGTTAGTAAAGGAAAACAATGCATACAAGAATGTTTCATTTTGAGCACAAATTAGAAATATATGCCATTATTGCCACAAAAGGCATATTTTGGTAATAAGAGCAACTCGTTTTCAGGAAATACGAAAAATTTAGGTCCCTGTTTTCTGTAGCTGTTTTGGTATCCTACAGGTGGGAAGATTTGAGTAGCAATTCATAAATACTGAACAAAACTCTAAACATGCAACTCAATCCACTACATTTAGTAACATGCTCATCTGGAAATAGATAGAGCATCAGGACTGGAATCAAGAAGTTATTGTTATTCAGTCATTTCAGTTGTATCCAACTCTCCATGACCCCATCTGGGGTTATCTTAGCAAAGATACTGGTTTGGTTTCCTGTTTCCTTCTCTAGCTCATTTTACATAAGAGGAAACTGAGGCAAACAGGGTTAAATGACTTGTCCACATAGCTAATAAATGTCTGAAGTCAAATTTGAACTCAAGTATCCATGACTCCAGGATTAGAGCTTTCTCCACTGTGCCACCTAGTTGACCCAAATTCAGGAATCGGTTTCCTCATCTGTAAAATAATAACAACATCTACCTCCCAGGTTTGTTGTGAGGATCAAAGA
Source organism: Monodelphis domestica (assembly GCF_027887165.1). Classification (NCBI taxonomy): domain Eukaryota; kingdom Metazoa; phylum Chordata; class Mammalia; order Didelphimorphia; family Didelphidae; genus Monodelphis; species Monodelphis domestica. The sequence continues at coordinate 711,206,806 of NC_077227.1, forward strand.
AGATAATTGTAAAGGGCTTAGCACAGTATCTGGCACTAAGAGGAATATAAATGTTAGCTATCGTTATTATTCTTACATAAGAACCCTTGAACAATAAACTCGTGTAGTGTGTCCATTTCCCAATGAACACCCCACTGAAACAAGAGTGATAAATAAGTTTTAAAATATTAGGAAAGTTTGAGTTTCCTCTCAAAAAGCTGATGCTATATCAGTGTAGCCCCGTCCTTGTGGATGACTTGAATGGTTTGTACAAGGCTGTCATTACATAGACTCAGGAGTTCATTTTGAAAGTTAAATATTTTCATTAGATAGAAAAGGGCATTTGAAGTACAATGTTGTATGCCAATGTTTATATGTAAAAGTTGTGCATAATCATTGATATTGCTCAGATTGCATTCCCTAAATCAAATCACCAAATATTTATTGAGCATTGGGTTGTAATTCCTGGCCTAGAGACCCTTACAAAGATTACAGATCCTTAGGGTACCTGATTATAACAGGAGCATATTTAACATCTCCAGGGCCCTCCCTTTAAGGAACTTAATTTGATAAATAAACCTGACCTGCTTAGCAAGTGGTTGTCCACCCTAGACAGCAGATAAAGATGGCAGAAAATATTGATGATAGTGTCCTGTAGGTTTTAGAATGATTAAATTTGGCACATAGTCAATCAATCAACAAACATTTATTAAGTACCTATTATCTGTGAGGCACTGTGCTAAGGATACAAAAAAACAAAAAGATAAAAGATAGTCCCTGCCCTCAAGAAACTCACATTCTAATGCAAGAGTGAGCATAAGGTTAATCGTTTATGTACTCTCCAACATGTGTCTCCTTGATCTATCAAAGATTGTCCATGTGCAGGGTGGGATTTCCTTGGGAAAATATAAAAAGAACATTCACTATTGAAAAAGAGGAGCATTTTTTTTTAAAAACCACATCAGAAAAACAAGAAGATCAGTTCAGTTTTAGGAAAAAAATGTTTTTCTTCCATTTTATTGATTTTCAATAGCATACAAACCTGCACCATGTAAAGCAATAATACTGAAAGAGATACAGTCATTGAAAAACAATTACAGATCAAATGCCCAGTTTCCTAAATCATATAGCAGAACCAACCTACCCGCTAGGACAGGAAATACAAATTATGCAATCTGCTGGGATAGAAAACATGAGTTCAAAAAGAACTGTTGCTAGAGCATAATTAAAGTCTATAACTTTCATTTGAGAAACATAGTAATACTGTACAATACTGTACCTAATGATCCAGACACAAACCCACCACCCACATCCACACCACCTCTGCTCTCACTGACAAGGTACCATAAAGGCACAAAGACTGATGGAAGAAAGAGGCCTAAGTTCTTTTCTGGTTTAGAACTGAGATTTCATAGAGGAAAACTTAATTACATCTTAAAGACATAAGGAATTCAATCACTGAGATTTATTCCACAGAGAAAATAAACTACTACCCTTCTCAGATGAGAGGAGCATACTCTCCCCTTTTTTGTCATTGTTATCCAGTCATTCAGTCATATCTGATTGACCCCATGGACCATAAGACAGCAGTTCCTTCCATTTTCCTCCATCTCTTGAAGTACATCCTACTTCATGTTCATTTTTCCCATCACACTAGCTCTTCATCTCCTCCTCCATTGTCCTCTTCTCCTTTTGCCTTCATCTTTCTCAACATTAGAGTCTTTTAGATCACATATGAATAGGTATTTTAAATTTTTTTTTGATCAAAGAATGTGGGAAGATAGTGGAGCAGGGCATGAGATTACCTCATCCTCAATACTCCCTTACAAACAATAAAAAACAATGCCATAGAATCAATGCTAAAAGCAGCAGAAATAGATAAGAGTTGGGAATGAAGTAGATCAATCAAGGACAAGGTAAGAGGAAAGTCTCTGACATCTCTGGCTGCTGTCTTACCTGATTGAGGCTTGAAGCTCAAGACCTTACAGTTATCCAACAAGAACAACCATCAACCAATTTGGGCAATGTGGGCAGCCTCACCTTGTCTACTTGACATGGGATCCTACACTCCAATGTCAGATACCAGCAGAGTCAACAGTCAGCAAGTCCTGGAAGCAGCCTTGTATACTGTAGCTTAAACTCTAGATCCCCATCTACTCATCTTAGGGGTTGACAGCTTATAAGAGAAGGACTTGAGGAGACTAAGAAAGACTGACCATATTCCACTCCATCCCAAGCTGTGGTTTCAGGAGAGGAGGAGTGAAGAAAGAGTGCACATCAGTGAGTTTAATTGCTGAGGGGCAAGAATCCTGCTGGGTGGTCACTTCCAGGAGCTGAGCTGGTACTTACAGACATCTAGAGATCAAAGGGAATGAAGGTGTCTGCTTTAAGTGGTAGAGTTGTGAGCACCTAGGTGAAACACCTGAGGTCAATCACAGCCTGGGATTTGAGCTTAAGGGAGCTGGGACTCCATCTATGTTGGCAAACCTATGGCATATGTGCCAGAGGGGGCTGCTCTCCTCCCCCTCTCCACCTCATCTGAGGACATTTTTCACATTACCATCCCTCTGCCCAACACCACAAGAGCATATCCTCGCTTCCCTATCTAGGGTAAGGGGCGACTCACATGCAACTTGAGGGTTGCAGTTTGGGCACTCAGTCTCCAAAAGGTTCACCATCACTGTCCTAGGTTATAGAAATGGTAAGGACTAAGTAGGGTCCAGGAATTAATAATCTAAAAAATAAATAAAACTCGAGGTATCAGCCCCCACATCCTGGGGACAGAGCCTGACTTTAACATAAAGTTAACAATTAAGCCTACAGTTCATTTAAAAAATTGCAATGAGAAAGAAAAAGAGAAACACAACTGTAGATAGTTATTACAGAGAAGACCAGGGTTCAAATTCAGAGCACAAGTGAAGTTAAAACACCTACTTCTAATACAGAAGGAAAAACATTAAATGGTCATAGACCCAAGAAGAGTTTTTGAAAGGTCTTAAAAATATTTCAAAAATGAAATGAGAGAAACTGAGGAAAAATTAGAAAAAAATAAAATGCAAGAAAATCAATAAAATTGGGAAAGTCACACAATATGAAAAAGAGATCCAAAAAGTCATGGAAGAACATAACTCATTAAAAATTAGAACTGGAAAAAAGCCAATTTCATAAGGCAACAAGAAATAATAAAGCAAAATCAAAAGAATAAAAAAGAGAATATGATTCATCTTATTACAAAAGCAACAAACCTAGAAAACAGATCAAGAAGAAAAAATGTAACTATTGTAAATATTTCCATAACCCTCCTAAATTCTCCTTGTAGTTTAGGGAAACCCTAATCCCTCTTACCTCAATTTCCCATCCTGTTATCACAATAAACCCCTTACCTGAAAAAGGAAACTAGAGTATTTTATAGTTCACTCAGGGGGGATGGAGGAAGCCAAAAGACTTACAGAAGTAGATGATTAAAGGAGGAAGTGAGAGAGGAACAGGGAGGAGGAGGTTAGGAAATATATTGATCTAGTAGAGATCAGTAAGCAAAGCCCAGAGCATTCAGTCATTGCAACAAGAAATAGTTTCCACAGATTACCCATTTTCTATTCCAGAGACTACCAGAAAGTTACATCAAAATAGAGTTTAGACACCAATACTCCAAGAAGTTATCAAGGAGAATTAACCAGAAGTTTTAAAAGTAGAAGGTAAAATAGAAAATTTAAAAGCTCCACCAATCACCACCAGAAAGAAACCTCAAAAAGAAAAAGCACTGGAACATCATTGCAACGTTCCATAATTCTTAATTTAAGGAGAAAATACAAGCAACAAGAAAAAAATTAAATATTGTGGAGTTATGGTCAGAATAATATAAAACTTAGCAGTTTCAACATTAAAAGAAAGAAGGGCATGGAACATAATTTTTCAGAGAGCAAAGGAGTTGTGTTTAAAACTGAGAATAACATACCAGTAAAGCTGACCATAATTACACAAGGAAAAAAATAGATGTTTAATAAACTAAAGGAATTTCAACTATTCTTGGGGAAAGACCAGAGCTCACTAGAAAATTTGATCTACAAGAATCCTAAGAAAGTAAACATGAGAGGCCAATTATAAGAACTTCTGAAAGGCTTTTTATTTTGTTGTGTGGAAAAATGTTATCTATAACCCTTAAGAATGGCATTTCTACTTGGGTAGTTTGAAAGAGTATATATAGAAAATATGAGGTTGAGTTTAATATAATAGAATGAACCAAAAAATAATAAAATAGGGTAGGAAGAAGTCCAAGGTAATTATTGCATACAGAAGAAGCATGAGTGGAAGAATTGTCACAGAGAAGAGGTTGGAGGACTGGTAATACCAGAACCCTATTCTTCTCAGATTTGGGTTAAAGAGGGAATGACATGTACAACTATCTAGAAGATCAAAAGCATTCTTACCTTATAGAGAAACAGGAAGGTGAGAGGATAGGATAAGGGAGGAATTAAAAGTCCCTTCAAGGGACTAAGAGAAGGGAGTGTAAATTAAGAGAAAAGAGAGCAAGGGAATAAGATAAGGGTTAAAAAAATTGGAAAGAGCTACATGAAGTAATGAAGAGTGAAACAAATATAACCAAGAGAGTATTATATATAGCTATAGAATATTTAAATAACATGACTATCCATCTCCAGAGAATGAACTGAAAAATAGAAATACGAAAAATGCAATCTGTAAATTCATATCATTTTGTCAGGTGACACCTTCTGTGATGTGGGGAGGGGAAGAAGGAGATGATATACCTAGAAATAATAGAGATAATAATAATAATAGAGATACCTAGAAAAATATATATATATATAAATAAATCAGGGTCTTTTCCAATGAGCCCTGACTTCTTATTATGTGGCCAAAATACTTAGGCTTCAATATTTCACCTTTCAGTGAAGAGTCTGAACTGATTTCTTTAAGTATTAATTTGATTTGATCTCCTTGCTGTCCAAGGGACTCTCAAAAGTCTTCTCCAACATCATAATTTGAAAGTGTAGATTCTGCAGTGCTCAGCTTTCTTTTCAGTCTATCTCTCACAGCTTTGACTTATATTGTCTTATATAGACTTATATATTCTACCCTCCATAGTTTTATCAGTGCTGAACATGGCATTCCTAAACTTATCAAACTGTGTTTTCAGACTTCTGAGAATCACCTTTCGTTGACCTAGGAAAAAACATTGGCTTAAATACTGACATCAGGGATTTCTCATCTCCACTTAGTTGTATCTTCTGCACGTTATTCAATAGACTTGTTCTAAAAGTCTATATTCACATTAAATGTTGATAGATACAATTAAAGCTAGGAAGCACATGGTTCCACCTAATTCTTTACCTTTCCCATTGTATTTTCTGAAAAAAAAGCCTTCCACACAGTGTACAAGCCATGTATAACATGGCAAACTTAAGAAAATCCCAAAATTCACCGTTTCTCTCACTCTTTTGAAACACTTTTGTAATCAGCGGGATAGTTCATTGAGCCCTATTACAAAGGGTAAAATCAGAACTGACCTAAGAGGGGGGGAAAAACCCTGACAATTATTAACTATACAAAGTTGGAGTGGGCTGCTTTGGAATATTGTCCCTCAAGCCTAAAGCATTTTAAGCAAGGGCTTAATGGCCATTTGTCAAATGTGCTAGATTATTTTGGACATGGTTTGGAATAGACAACCAGTGAAGTGTCTTCTAACTCTGAAATTCTATGATTCTGTCATTCTGTCATTGTTTATCCTTCATTTTGAAGCAGACCAATGGTATCACAAGATATCTTGACTTATGCATTATTATGAATTATGATTATGATTATGAATTTAAATGATGCAGAGTTATATCAAGTCATTGGCTTCACTCTCACTTCCAGAGCCATCAAATCCAGTGAGTGGCGGGACAAAATTTAAGATGATTGGAAATGGCCTGGGATGTGATGAATATCCACAGTGCCTCCTTCAGCCTCCTTCATGGTAATTGGAACAAATTGTTTTCTTCTCTCTATTCTGAGGTGGGGAGTCTTCATGTGCTTGGGGACGACACCTCCTTAACTTCCTGATGACTGTGAGATCTGTTGGTTACTCTCCACCTGATTTAGCCCATCTGCCAAGATGATTTTGCCAGGGTTTGGCCCCTAAGACTTCCTGGAGTCACAAGTGAGAGATGGGTGAAGGGTGGACATCAAAGGAGGATGAGGATCTCATCCGAAATGCTCATCCTCCTTGCATGGCCCAAGTGTTTGCCAAGGGGCTCCTGGGAGGAGAATGTTTTGTAAAATCTGGTGACCCTTCCTCTTCTGAGGATGGATAGTAGATCTCTTCCCCTATTTCTACCATTTAAAAAATTATTTATTTCTTTTAGTCTTCCAAAATCCACCTCTGTTTCCCATCTCACTCCCTCCCCTACCAATTACGAACATCAAACCCATACAAAAATGAATTATCAACGAAATCAGTTTCCACCTTCACCAAAGAAATTCATATTGAATTGAATTAATTGAAAATTTGGCTAAAGATAATTTCTATTATTTGATAGAACTCCATCATCATTATCATCATTATGTAGTGTTTTAAGATTTGCAAAGCACTTTAAATATTTTAACTTATTTGATCCTCACAAGAGACCTGTGAGGGAGGTGCTATTATTGTCCTCATTTTATGGATAAGGGAACTGAGACACAGGGAGGTTAAGTTACTTGCCCAGAGTTACACAGCTGTTATGCAAGGCAGGATTTGTACTCAGGACTTTCTGATTCAAGGCTCAGTTTTCTCTTCCCTGTTCCTCCCAGCTGCTAGCTTTTCCTCTGGTCTCTATGAGCCCACTTCTTCAGACCACCCTGCTCACAGTTACCCCAGCAAACAGCAGCTGCTTGGGTATCAATTCAGCTGTCATCCATCCCCACTGGCAGCAGCGAGCTCATCCTCAGCTTTGGTAGATGGGCAGCTCTCCAGGAGTCTGGTTGTACATCCGCATATCTACACGCCCAGGGTTGGAGTCTGTGTCTCCATGGTTATCCGTAACCCAGAAGAGAATGTGGATTTCAAAGTTCCCCCAGTCCTTCCTTTTAAAACAAATGACTAATGAAAGGGCAGGTGTGTTCAGAGCCCTCTGTGATTAGCTGTAATTCTTGGCAGGGCGCAACACGCTTATTCCTCTGAATTAGTGCAGGGCACCAGGAATTTACCACGGTGCTAATTGCGATCAGATGAAAACAAGCAGCCTCAGTATGTGGGCATGAGGCAAGACAAAACAGATGCCAGAGCCTTTCAAAGCAGGACCCTCCGACATGTGCAGCTCGGGGTGACTGAGGACTGGTTTGTCTAAATGTCAGTCTCCTGTGGGTAGCTGGCGTATTGGGGAGCCTGAGAGATCTTCAATGATTAGAGCTGGGTAGCTGGGCAACCACACATCCTTGCCTCCTTCCCTACCCCACACACTTGATCCATATTCCTAGGACTGTTGTTTATACTTAGATAAAGCAAAGCATTAAATTAATGTGCCAGATTTGAAAGTGTCCAGATTTCCTTAGCTCCATTTTCTGCACAGAAAACACCCATGGCCTGAAGGGAGTGATTTTTGCCCAAATAAATACAAATAAATAGGTAGTTTTACTCATTCTGTATATCCTTGAAATGCACTGGGGAGGGGGAGATAGACCAGATTTTCCCATCTTATGTATTGTGGCTAAGATGTCCCATATATGACAACAGAGTGATTCAGGAATAGGTCTTACCGTAAGGGGTCAGATTTGCCAAAATCTCTGACCTTGGAATGAAAGTTCAATAATCTGTACTTATTATTCATAATAATGTTGACGATGCTGACTTTCCTGTATCAATATTAATCACTCTCATTTTTATCTGTATCTACGCCCAGAGATTATAATGAAGGCATTTCTATAGACCTAAAAACAAATAAAGATCCTTCTTGTTCTTAATCATGTTTCCTTCAATAAAAATACATTCTGGAAAAGACAAATGAAATTTTTTTAAATGTAGTACTAAATCAAATCTCATTTTATTACATTGGTGGTTTTATTTAAGTCCCTATTGGGGGAGGAGAGAGAATGGCTATACTGAGTGCTTTTGTAATTCCATAGTTATATAAATAGGTTTGGGTCCTGTGGCTGTGGCCCTGACCTTTCGACTGCTGCCTTAAGGTTGGCCTTCGTTGCTATCCTAGGCTCGTTCCTGCCTCCTCAAATGCTATTCAGTGGCACTAACAGACAGATGGAATGCTTAAATAGGAAGATTCCTTGACAGTTGGTCAGAGCAGATGAGGAGACAGCTTGCAGCAGGAAGGTGTTCTTGGTGTAGGGTTGCCAAATATACTGTAGCTATAGGATCGTCTCACACATATGAAAATATTCCATATTTCAGTTGTCTTCTTCCAATTCCAAATGTCGAGATGCAAAATGCTTCCATCTATGAGCCTGGTTAGGCACCACCTTTGACAACTATCAGCACACAATCTTCCCTTTTCAGTCACAATATGTTCCTTCTACTCCAGTCTAAAATCTGGCAGCCCTGTCTCAGTTGGGGTTGTCCCTTTAAATATTTCCTGCCTAGAGGAGATGGTTCAGATATGACCTGGCACCCGGCAGTATTTTGGGTGCTAACACACCTCTTCCAGTTTAGTCTTTACCCCCAGGCCCCAGAAATTGGGCAAAATATGGCTTGACTTTCGAGAAAATTTTATTTAAGTAACCAAGAAAAAGGAGTTGTTCCACCAGCAATGCAAGAGGCAAAAATATCACTTGTAAAAAAATGTTGCATAATTTTGAGACTAATGGACAGGTGTATTTCTCTATTTCTTCTCCACTCATCTCACTCTCAATAGGCAATTTTACGAGATAGATTTTCCCCCCACTAATAATAGAACTCTCTTGCACTGGAGTCCTTCTCTGATGCCTCACTTTGTCGTAGAGTCGACCCTAGATTCTGAAAGGATATAATATTAAGTTTTGGCAGGCCCTATCACCTGGAAAGGGTTTGAGAAAAGGACTAGCAACTGACTTATTCTATGTCATTTGTCTAATGATCAATCTAAGTTTGAAGAGTTTCATCCCCAGAATGGCCACTGGGTGATAAATTATAAAAGAGTTGTAATCTGAATTGGTGGCAAGGGTTATCCATACCAATGATAACATGACCTCTTGAGCTGAAGGAGGATTTTGGAATGCCCCAACGTTTCTAAGAATTATTCTAGATCTGGGCCTCTAGGAATGGAAACACGATCCCAGTCACCTTAACTATTTAGAGGTTATTGCTATATTTGGGTTATATACTCGTATATAAAAGACACAAGGATACATGTACCAATTACCTTTGTGGGCAACCCATTTTCTGAGTCCATTCTGCTCTAAAAAACAAAGAATCCAGGAAAAGCAGCCCTGCCTAGAACTGAAAACTAGGTTCTGTTTGACTACAGTGACCAGCAATAGCATTGTTTTTATATCTGGGAAGGCAAAGGAATTTAAAACCTGTGTACCAATCTAGGGTGAGCAGACTTCAGGCTTCTTTTGCCTCTAATCATAAGTAGGCTACATAACCATAAACAAATAGTATAATTCTTTTGAGATCAGATTCCCAAACTCATGGATTCATTGGTTACTCTTGCTGTTTCTATCAATCTCCCTTCCACTCCCATCCCTAGGAAGGAAAGGGTCCAGTCTGTCCATGTGGTATCACTATAAGGGATTGTCATCATTGTATCAAATAGGATGAAGCATATAGTATCCCCACCATCCTATCTCCTGATGGAGCTTCCCCAAAGATAGTTTCCATGAACATGAAGAAGATAAACTTAGATCTCAATCCTTACCTTCACTTACAAAAATCTTTTTTAACCACCAACACAAAAAGGTACCTTGGAAAGAAAAATAAAGAGGGAGAAAAAAAGAGAGAAACCTAGTTCCTCTCAATTTCCATATCTCAGAACTCTTAAATTTGCCATAGAAATTAAAATGTTCCCCATGACAAGATAGGAAAGTGATCATTGATGAATTCCAGGTAAAGGGGAATAAATCAAAATGGAAGGTGAGGGGCACAAAGTGTTGACTTTGGAAAGCAAGATACTGGTGGAATTTACTAAATGTTTCATTTCTTCACCCAGTGCCAAGTACTTAGACACTAATGACCCCTGGAAACTGATTCACTCTCCATCTTTCAAAAAGAAAAAAAAAGTCATAGTGAATGTTCAGACTTTCTTTCACAAGCATCTGTATAGAAGAGATGGTGCCAAATCAAGGCAATCACTCTAGATGAAGGATTCTCTGAGTAGGAAAGAGACTATGCTAGGATGGATCTTCCACCTTGCTGGATTATACTCATACCTAGTGAAAAAAACTTGATTTATTCCTTTTCTGTGGCTAAAACGTCCTGTATGAAAGAAAATTCCATGAGATAAGCAAAGTTTCAGCAATATTGTGGTAAGCCTTGAATACCAGTATCATGAGTTTATACTTCAGTTGGCAATATGGAGCCAAAGTTGTCTCGTAGTGTCGAGGATATATTAGAAAGACAAGGAAATTAGCTGGAACAATATGCAAAAAAAAGTAAGGGTCTAAACTAGGATGGTTACCCCAAGAACAGAAAGAAAGGATTTGAGGGGAGAATGATGACAGAGAGGAATGTCAAAGTCTTGGTAGTCAATGGCAGAATCAGATGAGGGAAAGGAGAGGGAAGAATTAAAGAGAACTCCAAGATTCAGGACCTTTGAAGGTATTGGGGAGATTATGGTACCATTAACAAAAACAGAGAAGGGGAGGCAAATCAGAGAGGGAAATAATTATAATTAATATAATGATGATGATAATGATAACTAAAATTTATGCGACTAGTTGTAGCTAATATTTTAAGATTTGCAAAATGTTTTACATTATTCCATTTTATCCTCAGTACCCTATGAAGTAATTGATATACTCATCCCCATTTTCCTGATGAGAAAGCTAAGGCTGGGAGGCTAAGTAATCTGCCCAAAGTGACATACCTAGGAAGTATCTGAAGCAAGATTTGAAAATAGATCCTCTTAACTCCAAATCCAGCCCTTGGTCTACTATGATGACTTGAGTTTTAAGTGTTGACAGAATATGTAGACAGGCTCATCTAGCTAACAAATGTGAATGATGAACTGGATTTCTAAAGATGGGGGGAGTAGATATAATAATAGTCAATATTTTTATAGTACATACTATGTGCCAGGTACTATACTAAGTATTTTTTACAAATATTATCTCATTTTATCCTCACAACAACTCTGGGAAGTAGGTACAATTATTATCTCCATTTTACAAATGAAGAAATTGAAGCAAACAGAGATCTAGTGACTTGAACATGACATACCAGCTAGTGAGTGTCTGAGGTCAAATTTGAACTCAGGTCTTATTAACTCCAAGCCTGATATGCTATCCACTTTGCCACCTACCTGTCCTAATATAGAAATTCGGGAATTATTTACATGAAGTTTGAAACAAAAGAAGTCAATAAGATTACGGAGGGAAATCATATAAAGAAGGAAAAAAGGAAGAGAAGGAGCATGAGAACCATATAAATAGAAGAGGTTACAAAGAAGAGGATGCAAAGGGTCAAACAAAAGACCATTGAGTATAGTGCTAAGGATGGCACCTGGAAAGAGATGTTTCAATTTAGTAGGAGGGACAGGGACCAGATTGCAAAGCTGTAGAGTAGTTGGTGAGAAAACAGAAGCAGGGGATATAGACTTTTTTCCAGGAGTTTTGGAATAAAGGGGAGAGGAGAATAATAGAAAGATATTTTGAAGATAATAACAAGATCAAGAAAAGGTCTGATTGGTGCATTTTTCTAACACAGTGGAGATTAAGCATGAAATAGCCTGAAAGGAATGAGTGAGTCATTGAAGATGCATGTTGTTCCACTTCCCAAGTCCTCAGTTTCACTGTCTGTAAAAATGAAAATGTTAGATTATTTTTTAAAATCTTTCTAATGCTAATCTTTTTTTCTTTCTTTGATCTTTAAATGGATAGTTGCCAATCTTGATGTTTTTTTAAAGAGCAACATTTTAGCAAGTATCTATCTTACCTACAATGACATCATGACTCGGGCAACACATGTTTTATGTTTTTCTTCTATTCGATCTGTTTTTTAAAGCACCTCCTGAAGGTCCAACTCAATATTTGGCCATTATTATCAATCTGCATTAACATAGACCAATTGTACATGCAGTCTCTTATAATTATTACTGATTCCTCCCAGTTAAGCCTTGGAAGTAGATTGGTGACAGATGTTATTATGCCTGCTTTACAGATGGAGAAGTTAAAGCATCGAAAAGTCAAGTGCTTAAATTGACTCAAGGAATCCATGACCAAATCAGGATTACAACTAATCTCCCTTCTAGCCCAATGTCTATGAAACTATTACTTCATGTGGTCTTTGAGACAAATAATATAAAATTATAAAAAATCCTAAAACTTTTCCAAAGTAGTAAGAAGTAGTGATTGTTTGGGGCATGTTACATTTTCTTTAAAGGTGTTATTTTTTTCCCTCTCTTCTTCATCATTCTCCAAAATATACATCCCAATTTTATCACAACTCACCACTCAACAAGTCTCATTTTTCTAACCACTAGGTGGTGCTAGGAAATGTTCCTCTGTCTCTAAAGACCAGAAATGAAATGTTGGGTCCACCTATGGTTCTAGTTGGTTCTAAGGAAGCTAAGGCTTTGACCCCATCCCACCTCCTCTCCCTCGCAGACAACAAAATCGCGCAAGAGCCAAAGCTTTTGTCAGTGAATCATACATCCCATCTGTATCTATGAAGGGATAAGACCATATAATTCATCTCCGAATGAATAAAAAGTAGTTGTGTTCTTGACCCTGATGTTCTGTCCACATAGAACTTCACCCTGCTCCATTTTCACTTTGATATTTCAGAGAAATTAAAAGCCAGGCCAATACAAAAAAAATTCAGAAAACCTTAAGAGATATTTGTAGAAAGTAAACTCCTTGAGGACAGGAACTGTTTTTGGTTTTGTTTGTACATCTCCAAACCAAACACAGTTCCTTATACCCAGCAGGCACTAGAAATACTTGAGAAATGGAATAGAATAGAACAGAGTAAAATGGAATGGAATATGGACATGATACATCTTTGATGATCCTCTCAAATTGAACAATGACATCATAGGCAAGAAAATGACCTGAGCTCGAAATGCTCAATTCAAACATGTATTAAATATTTACAATGTAAGGTACTATGCTAAACTCTGTGACACAACAAGAAGGAATCTGAGCTAAAACTAAAGAATGCTACCTTACGCAGGGACTTGAACTGCCCTGAAATTGGGCATAGCTCTTGAGTCTTTTCTGCTTTGTTTTGTTTTAGAGAAAGACAAACTGTCCTATTATTACCCCGTGTTTAATACCTCAGGTTTCTTGTAACTATTTGTCATTTATTTTATTATAGACTTTTGATTTGGAGAAACTGAAACAATATATTCACAATTGGTGGAGAAGATTCTGAGTTCCATCTTTGCTTGTAATGCTTTTCAGCTCGGTGAGTACATTTTTCTTTCAGATTTGTAAACTCCAAGGTATTTGCAACTGTTGCTTCTGTTATCTCATCCACAATAATCTCTAATTTTATCAAAGAATAGAAAAAAAGATCAAAATCTAAACTCATAATTACTGAAATAGAGCAGTGTTAGTAGTAGAGAAGACATGCAAAAGTCAAACTGTCAGATAGAAAGATGAGTACAATAAGCTGCATAGTGGAAATCAAGAGCTCTAAATTCTCAAACTCTCTGCCAGTAACCAGTTGAGTGACCTTGGACAAGTAACATAATCTCTTTAGATCTCGGTTTCTTCAACTACAAAATATGTAGACTGAGCCAAATGACCTCCAAGTTCCCTTCAAACTCTAAAAAAAAAAAAAGAAAAAATCTGTAATTCTAAATTCTGTGTCATGAAAACCATCTAATAAGTAGAAATCACTGCTCTATGCTGTATGCAGTTCTCAAAGATACATGGGCTAGTAAAGAATTAAAGAACAAGTAGACATTGACCAGGGTTCTCCACTTCTCTTTTAAGTCTCTTGTATTTATAAAGTAGTTAGCCAGCATCTGCTGAGTGTCTTATCTTTGGAGTCTTTGACCTCTACAATTTCCTTTGATAAGAACAAAACATCTTGACCACCAAAGCTACCTTAGTATATCTCTATTAAATAGGATCCTTGTTTCTTCCTGCCTACAGAGTGGCATGAGAATAAAATCCCCTTAGACCAGATCACTAAAAGATAATATCTCTTAGTACTATCTTGAAGACATAAACTTCTCAGCGACTGAGCATGCTCTAAGGTGTCTTCACTAACTGTTACTAACCCATGACACATTTCTGTGTTTAAAGGTGCCCTGGGATTCTGCTATTAAATTCTCCACTGTGGAAAAAAAAACAGATTTTGGTGCTCAGGAAATTATTTTGGGGACATAACCTGTATTTAGAAAAGATGTGTCAAAAATTTCTTCATTTTTGGATTCCAACCCAAAATGGTAACTTCCTAGAAAGTAGGATCAATGTGTACAGTATTTAATACCTGCTTAAATCCATAGATAATAAAAGGGAAAACAACCAGGATGCTTCTGGAGCTGGGATTTAACAGGCAATGTGCCACTGTGTGGCATTCCTTGGCCATTTGAGTTTTGTGCCCAACCCCTCAAGGAGTCATAGAGATCTTCGAAGGGAGTTTCCTTCTTAACTAAAGATTAAGTCCTTGACTTTGAAATACAAGAAGGGTACCTTAGTACTGCCTGTGGAGACTCCCTGATAGGATTAGTCTAATTGCCCAGTAGGGATTACTGTTGCTCTTCCCCCCTGTTTCTCCAGATATTATTTTTCTGGCATCAAATAAAGGGAATTGGAGTCTTAAGAACATATATTCACCACTGCATGCTGTAGGTTAGATATAAAATTCTTCTCCAGAATAATGGGGGAGCCATTGTATGTGATGGGCTAGGTACAGTACTAACAAGTGCCCTTAAAAGAGTCAACTGCTCTCCCATAAAGAATATCCCTAGACAACATCCACCGATGATCTAGGCTGGATACTGAGTTTATTTGATTTTGTGTTGATTTATTTGTTTGCTAGGTTTCTAGAGCAATGAGCCTCAGCTTTAATGTTTCAAGGACTCATTCCATTATTTCTAGGTTCACAGGCTTATTATTATTTAGCATTTTAAAAGTATATAGCAACATGCTTTGCACTTTACAATGACTCATAAAAAATATGATGCTGACCATCGAGTATAAGGTGATTACCGCTATGGTGGTGGCTGAGATTGCCTAGATATTACAGCATTCACATAGACATGAATAAATATTGGGAATGGACTTGTTCCGTTCCATTGTCTATGACAGCTCTATACCTTGGTTTCTCAGCTCATGAGCTAACCTTGGGCCGATCATCTCCCTTTTATGGTTCTCAGAATCCTTCGCTCTAAAACAAGCAAGTTGATCTAACAGAGCATGGGAACCCCTTCTGCTCTAATAGTCTATTATTCAATGATCTAAACCAAAAGTGATTCAGAATAACTGATCCCACAACGACTATATTATCATCTAATTTGCTGGAGCCTTAGCAATCCAGACACAGAAACACAGTACTAGTGAGAAATAGCACTGGAGTTTCTTCCAGGCAAATGGACAGAGATTGGCCCTTCTTATTGATCATTGACCAATGTAGGAGCTGAATGAACAGAGAAAAGGGGGTATGGTCAGATGTGTGAAATTGTGTAGAGCTAGAAATGGCAACATTGGTCCCCAACTGGGTACATGGAGAATTGAGGAGTTGAGCATAATGTAGAGGTTAAAATCCAAGGAGACTGGATGAATGGTGGTGATAGAAGTAGAAATGCATTTCTTTAACTTTATACTTGTGCCTAATATATGAGATTTAAAAATAAATAATGGCTACCACTCATAACAAGTTACCCCAAAAAAGTAACATATGGCATGGAAGTCCTCAGTATGCCTAAGTCCTACATTAAATGAACCTGAGAGGGCTGGCACAGATGGTAAGCAATGAGAAATTAATAGAAAAAAAGTAATAAAGATGTGGGGACAGACAGACAGACAGACAGACAGACAGGCAGAGGCAGAGACAGAGAGAGTAGAAATTTTTGAAATTTCAAAATTGAGAGTAGATGAAAAGATGGTTTAAAAGAATGAATAAAGAAGCTGATGATGAAAAGTATAGCTGTAGATTAATTCTTGATATATATCTCTCCCCAATCACTTCTCCTAATCACTGTAGGGTATAGGGAAATACTGGTTTTCTACTTAGGGCTTTTGTGATCTTAGAATGAATGACAACTTCCATAGGCCTTAGATGCCTTGCCTGTAAAATGAAGGGGTGGCATTAGGTGGTCTCTACAGTCCTTTCCAACTCTAAATCCTCTCATTCCTACAATCCTCAATCATTCTTTTGATGCTTCAATGGTTCAGTGGCTGTCCCAGTCTATTGAATTTGCTTGAGTTCTTAAAAGAGGTTTGCAAAAGAGTCAACAACAGTGATGCTAAAAGCAATAGCCTTTTATTATAGGTGAATCTTAACTGACATAAGGGAAAGCTGAAGACTTAAGGAAACACGCATGCAATTCTACTTTGTATATAAAAATATTCTCTCTTCATGTTTGTGAAACTGAGGATAAAAATAGAATAAGATTTTTTTTTAAAAAAGCATATTTCCAAAACAGAGTAACAACAGAGCAAAACGAGAAGGCAAACAAGCTACAGTCTTTGTTAAAATATAATGGTTCTGTGATTCTGTGACTCTGACTTTACTTACAGAATCATTTCAATTTTTTTTTCAAATGACTTAAAAAGGCATACAGAGGTGGGAACAAAGGAAAGATACAAATAAAGCAGCTGCAGGTCTCTCCAAATTCAGGTCACTGGCTGAGGCACTTTGCCAGGATAGTTCCATATACTAGGACACTCCACCTAGAGGGACAGTCAAGACTACCCACCTAATGAGACAGTACCAAAGCAGAGGATGGGTGCTGGTTTTAGAAGAAGAAGAAAGTTCCCCCGTAGGTGTACCAGACTAGCTTCCTATCTCTGATGTCACAGGAAAGGAGTCTCCAGAATCTGAATAGCAAGACTCCTGCTGGGTAGCAGAGGCCATGGAAATTCCCATCATGAAAACTTCCAGGAAGATCTCAGACAAAGGCAATGTTGGAGTTCAAAGAAAAAGGCACATCTGGAGTAAAAATAACCTAACACAAATAAGCGCAGAAATCTCAGAGAACCCACCGCAAACCAGAGGCTTTGGGCATTGTCACACTGGAAGTTTCTCCAATAATAAAAAATAGCAAACTCTCCAACCTTCTCAACCTGTATAAATCTCATCCATGTTCTCCCATATATCTTCTGCAAGGAGTCAACCAACATGCAAGGGGTCTTCTTCAAGATACACTGAGCAGTTGCCATGCAGGTTTTCCATCTGCAGTCCCACATTCTCATTTTAGGAGCAGTCCCACTCTTTTTTTTCCAGTCACGTATCCCTTTGGGAAGACCCTTTATGAGGCTGTTCCTGGGTAGCCCTTCATTGGTCATATGCTATGGCCTACTTTTGTCCAATATATATATATATATATATATATATATATATATATATATATATATATATATATATATTCTTCTATTACTTTAATTACAATGTTGGTTGCAACTTTAATTCTTCAGACTCTATCATTCCATCATTCACTGCCATACAACATTAGAGAAAAATAATGATGTTTAAAAGGTTAATCTTTGTTTTGGGGGGAATCTTGGAGATGCTAAAAGTGCTGAACAATTTCCAAAGTGCAATCCACCCTATTCTGGTTTTGTTATTCACTTATAAACCCTGTTCATTGTCTTTTCAAGGTGTCCATCCAAGATGTATGTGCTAGTGGAACAATTGGAAGGGCTAGCCATGCAACTTCATGTTACAATTTGGAAAATAGATATGCTTCATCCACTTGATTTTTCCTGTATGGATAGTTGAACCAAACCCTTTTGGATGATAATGGATCTCATTTAGTAGACTCTCTAGTATTTTGTTTGGTGCAATCAATATAAGGATAGTTTCCATTTATAGAGAATTCTTCTTTGATTTGGACTGTGAGGGCCAAATATAAGGGGTAAAATCCCATCTTCACAAAACTCTGTTTTTGATACCAGAGGGATCAAGCACACAACTACATTGCAGCCCATAGCACTTCCAAGTGCCACACAAGGTTATAATGTAATAGGAAAATATTTAACAAAATAAGTTAAAATACAATAGAACAGACTTCCAGTCAAGATGGGGGCTTAGAGAAAGCTAAAGTTCAGTTCTCTGAAAACCAAACTATATGCTCCTAGGGCACCGAAATTCAAAACAAACAACAGCATAGACCCTGGGAATCCTCCTCCTGGACCTTGACCTGGATCAAAAGGTATGGCCCCACCAAAAGCCAGAACGTGAGATCACTCGGATCTAAGGGGTAGGCAGAAGGAAGGTCCCAGGAACCATCACCCCCAACCCAGAGCACTGAGTCCAAGGCAGCAGAGGGAACCTCAGAGCCTCAGGGCCAACTATCCTGAAGGCCCCTTCCTGAAAACAACCTGACCCAGTCACGGGGGCACCCAGACAGCAGGGAAACAGAGAGAGACAGGGGAGCCTGCAGCCGCCTGACCAGATCCTTCCATCTGAGTCTCACAGAAGGTCCCTGCCTCAGGGCATACTCAGTCCGAGTTTAATACTATCACCAGCCCTCAGAGCTCTGGGAAGCCACGGCCCCTCCCCCCTCAGAGAGCAGGGTCTTCTGAAACAACAGTAACACTCAGGGCTGGCAAAAGGGCCTCGGGAGCCGGCTATTCTGATGGCCACATCCTGAAAACAACCTGACCCAGTCGCGGGGGCACCCAGACAGCAGGGAAACAGAGAGAGACGGGGGAGCCTGCAGCCCCCTGGCTGGATCCTTCCCTCTGAGACTCACAGAAGGTCCCTGCCTCAAGGCATACTCAGTTCAACCCAGGGAAAGTTAATCCTTTCAGGAGCCCTCAGAGCTCCAGGAAGCTGCAGTCCCTCCCCCCTCAGAGTGTAGGCTCTTCTAGCCGGCTAAGGCACTGAAACAAACACCTCGTGGAAAGGGCTGAGCCAGGCTTAGAGCATGGAAGTGGGGCAGCTGAGAAGCATCGGGAGGGAACCGAGGAGAGCAGTAACACGGAAACACCAGCAATTCCTGGCCTCCCCAGGAAGACAGAACAGCTGAGGAGAATGGACAATTTGCCTAGGGCTAAAACCTCTGAACACCAGACAGAGATAAGAAAAGCTAGTCCTCCCCACTCAGATAGAGATGGCAAACTCCACAGAAGCACAAAAGCCTCAAAATTCCAAGAAAAACAAGAAGAAGAGGGCGACTTTGGACACATTTAAAAGCAAAAATACAAAATACAGAGGAGATATAAGAGGAAACACAAGCAAATGCTCCGAAATCTTCCAAAGGAAATGGAAACTCTCCACAAACCCATAAAGAATTTGAATCAGAAAGGATCAAAAAGATGGAAGCCCTCTAGGAGGAAAAGTGGGAAATAATGCAAAAGAAATTCATGCATATACAAAACCAGTTTGACCAAAGTGAAAAGGAAAACCAGGCTTTAAAGGTCAGAATTAGGCAACTCGAAGACAACAAGCAAGAATTAATAAAGCAAAGCCAAAAGACCAAGAAATTAGAAGAGAACATAAAATATCTCACTGACAAGGTCACAGACTTGGAAAATAGAGGGAGAAGAGACAATTTAAGAATAATTGGACTACCAGAAAAGCCAGAAATAAACAGCAAACTCGACAGCTTAATACAAGATATAATCAAAGAAAATTGCCCAAAGATTCTAGAACAAGGAGGCAATACAGGCACTGAAAGAGTTCACAGAACACCCTCTACACTAAATCCCCAAAAGACAACTCCCAGGAATGTAATTGCCAAATTCCAAAGCTTTCAAGCAAAAGAAAAAAACTTACAAGAAGCCAGAAAAAGACAAGTTAGATATAAAGGAATGCCAATCAGGGTCACTCAAGACCTTGCAAATTCCACTCTGAATGACCATAAGGCATGGAACATGATTTTCAGAAAGGCAAGAGAGCTGCGCCTTCAACCAAGAATCAGCTACTCATCAAAACTGACTATATACTTCCAAGGGAAAGTATGGGCATTCAACAAAATAGATTTCCAAGTTTTTGCAAAGAAAAGACCAGAGCTCTGTGGAAAGTTCGATATCGAAAAACAAAGAGCATGGAATACCTGAAAAGGTAAATATGAAGGAAAGGGAAAAGAAGAAAAATGTTATCTTTTTCTTTTACTCAAACTCTCTTCTATAAGGACTACATTTATATCAATCTATGTATATTAACATGTGGGGAAAATGTAATGTGTAAATAGGGGGAAAAGAAAGACCAAATAGAATAATTTTTCTCACACAAAGATTCACACGGGAAGGGGAGGGGAAGAAAACTTCTATAAGAAGGAGAGGAAGAGAGTTTTTACTTAAACCTTACTCTCAGGAAAATCAACTCAGAGAGGGAAGAACATCCAGATCCATTGGGATCTTGAATTCTATCTTACCCAACAAGGGAAGGGAGAAGGGAAAACCAAGGGGGGAGGGGGGAGGGAAAACACAAAAGGGAGGGAAGAAGAGGAGGGAGGGGAGGGAACAAAAAGGGAGGGACTAGAAAGGGAAACATATCAAGGGAGGGGACAAGGGGGACTGATTTAAAGAAAATCACTGGACTAAAAGGTAGAGTTGAAGAAGAAAGGTTAGAATTAGGGAAGGATATCAAAATGCCAGGCAGTCCACAAGTGACAGTCATAACTCTGAACATGAATGGGATGAACTCACCCATAAAATGTAGACGAATAGCAGAATGGTTTAGAATCCAAAACCCTACCATATGTTGTCTTCAAGAAACACACATGAGGCGGGTATACACCCACAAGGTCAGAATTAAAGGATGGAGTAAGACTTTCTGGGCCTCAACTGACAGAAAGAAGGCAGGAGTTGCAATCATGATATCTGACAAAGCCAAAGCAAAAATAGACCTGATCAAAAGGGACAGGGAAGGTAATTATATTTTGTTAAAAGGGACTTTAGACAATGAGGAAATATCACTAATCAACATGTATGCACCAAATAATATAGCACCCAAATTTCTAATGGAGAAACTAGGAGAATTGAAGGAAGAAATAGACAGTAAAACCATATTAGTGGGAGACTTGAACCAACCATTATCAAATTTAGATAAATCAAATAAATAAATAAATAAATAAGAAAGAGGTAAAAGAAGTGAATGAAATCTTAGGAAATTAGAATTAATAGACATATGGAGAAAAATAAATAGGGATAAAAAGGAATACACCTTCTTCTCAGCACCACATGGCGCATTCACAAAGATTGACCATACATTAGGCCACAGAAACATGGCACACAAATGCAGAAAAGCAGAAATAATAAATGCAGCCTTTTCAGATCACAAGGCAATAAAAATAATGATCAGTAATGATACATGTAAAACCAAATCAAAAACTAATTGGAAATTAAACAATATGATACTCCAAAAACGTTTAGTTAGAGAAGAAATTATAGAAACAATTAATAATTTGATCGAGGAAAATGACAATGGCAAGACATCCTTTCAAACCTTTTGGGATGCAGCCAAAGCAGTAATCAGAGGTAAATTCATATCCCTGAGTGCATATATTAACAAACTAGGGAAAGCAGAGATCAATCAATTGGAAATGCAAATAAAAAAAACTCAAAAGCGATCAAATTAAAAACCCCCAGCAGAAAACCAAACTTGAAATCCTAAAAATTAAGGGAGAAATTAATAAAATCGAAAGTGATAGAACTATTGATTTAATAAATAAGACTAGAAGCTGGTACTTTGAAAAAACAAACAAAATAGACAAAGTACTGGTCAATCTAATTAAAAAAAGGAAGGAAGAAAAGCAAATTAACAGCATCAAAGATGAAAAGGGGGACATCACCTCCAATGAAGAGGAAATTAAGGCAATCATTAAAAATTATTTTGCCCAACTATATGGCAATAAATACACCAATTTAGGTGATATGGATGAATATATACAAAAATACAAACTGCCTAGACTAACAGAAGAAGAAATAGAATTCTTAAATAATCCCATATCAGAAAATGAAATCCAACAAGCCATCAAAGAACTTCCTAAGAAAAAATCCCCAGTGCCTGATGGATTCACCAGTGAATTCTATCAAACATTCAGAGAACAGTTAATCCCAATACTATACAAACTATGTGACATAATAAGCAAAGAGGGAGTTCTACCAAACTCCTTTTATGACACAAACATGGTACTGATTTCAAAACCATGCAGGTCAAAAACAGAGAAAGAAAACTATAGACCAATCTCCCTAATGAATATAGATGCAAAAATCTTAAATAGGATACTAGCAAAAAGACTCCAGCAAGTGATCAGAAGGGTCATCCACCATGATCAAGTAGGATTTATACCAGGGATGCAGGGCTGGTTCAACATTAGGAAAACTATCCACATAATTGACCACATCAACAAGCAAACCAACAAGAACCACATGATTATCTCAATAGATGCAGAAAAAGCCTTTGATAAAATACAACACCCATTCCTACTAAAAACACTAGAAAGCATATGAATAGAAGGGTCGTTCCTAAAAATAATAAACAGTATATATCTAAAACCATCAGCTAATATCATCTGCAATGGGGATACACTAAATCCATTCCCATTAAGATCAGGAGTGAAACAAGGATGCCCATTATCACCTCTATTATTTGACATTGTACTAGAAACACTAGCAGTAGCAATTAGAGAAGAAAAAGAAATTGAAGGCATCAAAATAGGCAAGGAGGAGACCAAGTTATCACTCTTTGCGGATGACATGATGGTCTACTTAAAGAATCCTAGAGATTCAACCAAAAAGCTAATTGAAATAATCAACAACTTTAGCAAAGTTGCAGGATACAAAATAAACCCACATAAGTCATCAGCATTTCTATATATCTCCAACACAGCTCAGCAGCAAAAACTAGAAAGAGAAATTCCATTCAAAATCACCTTAGACAAAAAAATAATACCTAGGAATCTATCTCCCGAGACAAACACAGGATCTATATGAACACAACTACAAAACACTTTCCACACAACTAAAACTAGACTTGAGCAATTGGAAAAACATTAACTGCTCATGGATAGGACGAGCCAATATAATAAAAATGACCATCCTACCCAAACTTATTTATCTATTTAGTGCCATACCCATTGAACTCCCAAAAAAATTTCTTTACTGATTTAGAAAAAACCATAACAAAGTCCATTTGGAATAACAAAAGATCAAGGATATCCAGGGAAATAATGATAAAAAAAAAACACTAACGATGGGGGCCTTGCAGACCCAGACCTTAAACTATATTACAAAGCCGCAGTCATCAAAACAATTTGGCACTGGCTAAGAGACAGAAAGGAGGATCAATGGAATAGACTGGGGGCAAGCGACCTCAGCAAGATAGTATACGATAAACCCAAAGATCCCAGCTTTTGGGACAAAAATCCACTATTCGATAAAAACTGCTGGGAAAATTGGAAGACAGTGTGGGAGAGATTAGGTTTGGTTCAACACCTCACACCCTACACCAAGATAAATTCAAAATGGGTGAATGACTTAAACATAAAGAAAGAAACCATAAGTAAATTGGGTAAACACAGAATAGTATACATGTCAGACCTTTGGGAGGGCAAAGACTTTAAAACCAAGCAAGACATAGAAAGAGTCACAAAATGTAAAATAAATAATTTCAACTACATCAAATTAAAAAGCTTTTGTACAAACAAAACCAATGTAACTAAACTCAGAAGGGAAACAACAAATTGGGAAAAAATCTTCATAAAAACCTCTGACAAAGGTTTAATTACTCAAATTTATAAAGAGCTAAATCTATTGTACAAAAATCCAAGCCATTCTCCAATTGATAAATGGGAAAGGGACATGGATAGGCAGTTTTCAGATAAAGAAATCAAAACTATTAATAAGCACATGAAGAAGTGTTCTAAATCTCTTATAATCAGAGAGATGCAAATAAAAACAACTCTGAGGTATCACCTCACACCTAGCAGATTGGCTAACATGATAGCAAAGGAAAGTAATGAATGCTGGAGGGGATGTGGCAAAGTAGGGACATTAATTCATTGCTGGTGGAGTTGTGAATTGATCCAACCATTCTGGAGGACAATTTGGAACTATGCCCAAAGGGTGATAAAAGAATGTCTACCCTTTGATCCAGCCATAGCACTGCTGGATATGTACCCCAAAGAGATAATGGAGAAAAAGACTTGTACAAGAATATTCATAGCTGCGCTCTTTGTGGTGGCCAAAAACTGGAAAACGAGGGGATGCCCATCAATTGGGGAATGGCTGAACAAATTGTGGTATATGTTGGTGATGGAATACTATTGTGCTAAAAGGAATAATAAAGTGGAGGAATTCCATGGAGACTCGAACGACCTCCAGGAAGTGATGCAGAGCGAGAGGAGCAGAACCAGGAGAACATTGTACACAGAGACTAATACACTGTGGAATAATCGAACATAATGGACTTCTCTATTAGTGGCGGTGTAATGTCCCTGAACAATCTGCAGGGATCTAGGAGAAAAACACTATCCATAAGCAGAGGACAAACTGTGGGAGTAGAAACACCGAGGAAAAGCAACTGCCTGACCACAGCGGTTGAGGGGACATGACAGAGGAGAGACTCTAAACGAACACTCTAATGCAAATACTAACAACATGGCAATGGGTTCCAATCAAGAACACATGTGATACCCAGTGGAACCACACGTCGGCTATGGGGGGTAGGGGGGAGGAAAAGAAAATGATCTTTGTCTTTAATGAATAATGCTTGGAAATGATCAAATAAAATATTATAAAATTTTAAAAAATAATTCTAAGAAAAAAAGGTGAAGAGGGAGTACATCCTAAGCATGGGAGAGAACCTGAACACAGTCATGGAGATGGGAGATAGCACACTGTTTTCTAGCCACAATTGTTAGGCCAGATTAGCTGAATCATAAAATGTATGAAAGGGGAGTAATTTACAATAAATCTGGAATATGTTATACTGTAAAAAAAATACAATAGAACATAGATTACATTTTTATTATTTTTATTTATATAATTTATTTCTATAATAATTATAAAATAAATAATTAACAATTAATTAATAGGTGGTTTTCCAAGTCAATATATAGCCCACAGGGATCTTTATAACTGGCTTGTCATTGGGTAGATATTTTCAGTCATGTCTGACTCTATTTGGGGTTTTCTTGGCAAAGGTACTGGAGTGGTTTGCCATTTCTTTTACCATCTCATTGTAGAGGGTTAAGTGATTTGCCCAGCCTCACACAGCCAGTAAGTGTCTGAAACTGGATTTGAATTCAGGTCTCCTGACTCCAGGCTCAACACCAAATCCTCTGTACCACCTAGCTGCCTTATGTATGATTTAATGGCCCCCATTTCTATCTGAGTTTGACACCACCACTCTATGTCTTCCATGACAGTAGCAAACATCTTTGGTGAGCATGCATTCCGCCATCCAGGGTCAACCATAGAAAAACTGGAAATGATCATTCCCATTTAGCTAACAATATAGCCCTTTAAAAAGAAGCCGTCTGCCAGATGTTGGCTAGTTCAGTTTAAAAATGCTTCTTGTTCCCCTGGTACCAGAAGTTAGCTTCCCCATCTATTGCCCATGGGTTAGATTCTGAGGGTTTTCACCTAGTCAGTACTCATCTACAACAGAAGTTTTGTCAAGGTAAAAACACCTTCTGGGTCCATCCTTAAAGGAGCAAGGCAGCCTGCTGCCATCCAATTGCAAGCAACCAGCCAAATAACTACTCACCTATTTTCTCAGAGTAAAGATACTGAGCAAATGGATAAAAATAAGGTTTCTCCCAGGAGGAAAGACCGGTCTTTTTTTTTTTTTTAATACTTGGAACTTTCAACAAGTCAAAGAACTCTTCTTTAAAAATCCTACAGTATTCCACGAGCTCTTGATACGAGGCATCTACCTCACTGCAAGTATGATGATTTAACTGATGATTCTATTGTTTTGGCTTTCACTTTGATTGTTCTTTCTATAGCAGACACTAACTAGTGCACTATAATTTCATTCCAGTGGGGTCTCTTATACATAAATTACTTTATAATAGCACTTTGCCCCCCGACGCCTACATTGAACTTCTGTCCCTATAGAGAGACATCAGCTACTGTTCTTTCTAGAAATGAAATGGAAACCTTAGATTTTCTGCAAAGAGTGAAAATATTTCTCATCTTAGTCCTAGTAGTGTCCCAAAGGCTTTTGAAGCCAGATGTCCACATTATTTCTAGTAACACTGAAAATTTTGTGAGCCATTATATCCTATAATTTAATGTAGTAGCCACTACTACCCTTCTATTGTAAGCTGAGGAGAAAGAGTTGAGCAAGGGATATTGACACAGAAATCCCTGGTCCCCAAACATGAGATAACAAACATGACCCAGATCCTTAAACATTAAATGAAATCGGAAGAGCTGACACAGACAAGAAAAGACAAGAAATGGGAAAATGAAAGTATAATGACTGAGGAAAAAGTCAAGAAAGAGAGGCCTGAAAATCAAAAAGTAAGAAATGGATAAAGAGGAGAAAAAGAGATCAAAATGGAAGGATTAAATTGGAGGGAGAATATGTAACAATTTATTTCAGTTAGGCCCCATATCTCATACAATATAACATATTATCTCACATTTATTGACTACTTTCTACATGACACTTGGTACTTTATATCAGGACATACAACATTTTGCCCAAATTAATTAATAATGAAACATTATATATCTGTTGAACCAGTAATTATATATTATATGCAGGGATTAATAATAATAGCAATAAACATAAAGGTTTTTAAATATAATTTTAAATTCATTTTCACATGTCAGTGAGGGAGTTTTTGAGCATTGTACCTCTAATGCCATTTTACCCCATAAGCCCAATGGTTTCTATTGTGCATAATCTGGTGCTTTGGGGGAATGCATATGTCTCCTTATAGCAGAACTGACTATATTCGCAGAGAGAACACACCAGCATTTTTTAAAGTTTATTTTTATAATTTATTATCATGCAAAATATAATATTGGTCACTATTGTAAGAGCACACTCGTATAAAACAAAACAAAACAAAAACCCAAAATAATACTATAAATATACTGACATGAAAGATAATGTTTTGATCCGCATCCATCCAACTCCAACAGTTCTTTCTCTGGAGATGGATTGTATTCTCTATCCTAAGTCTTTCAGGATATTCCCGGGACATGAGAAAGCATCAGCATTAAGGGGAATGAAGAAAGGCTTCTTGTAGAAGGTAGGATTTCACTTAGAATTGGAAGTATGCCAAAAAATGAAGATGAGGAGGGAGAGAATTCCATGCAAGAGCTTCAGTTGGTGGTGATGCCTAGAATCAGGAGATGGATTGTTGTGTGTGTATGAGGAATAACAAGAAGGAGTACATGAAGTGAATGAAAAGTTAGGAAAAAGCAAGGTTATAAAAGGCTTTAAAAATCAGTGGATTTTTATACTTAATCTTGGAGGTAATCAGAAGTCCTCAAAGTTTATCAATTTTCTTTAGACCCTTTTTATCTGCTGTCTTAGAATCAATACTAAGTATCAGTTCCAAGGCAGAAGAATGGTAAGGATTAGGCACTTGGGGTTATGTAATTTGCTCACCATCAGCCACCGAGGAAATGTCTGAGGCTAGATTTGGACCCTGGACTTCCCATCTCCCAGTCTAGCTCTCTATTCACTGAATGACCTCACTGTCTCCCACTGAAGTTTACTGAATAGGAGCAGGACACCATCAGACATAGATTTCAAGAAGAGCAAACTAACTTTAATTCCTTTTTTGACAGGCCTGTCAAACTGATGGATTAGGGGAATACCATTAGTTTATGTAAATTTTAGTAAAGCAGTTGGTAAAAACTTCTCATATTGCCCTTACAGAAAAGAGGAGAAGATATAAAGTAGTACTTTTAGGACTGTAGAAATGACCAGGTATTGGTGGCAAAATGGAAAGAGGATTTCAAAAAAGTGATCTAGGAATCCATTTTTGTTTTTGTAATGTTTACCAATTTATTCCCAAGAAAAGGATTCTCTAGGACTTGTAGGTGGCCTCCAGAAATTTCAAAGTCTAGCAAGGCATTTGAGAAAAGGAAAAAAAATAACAGAATCAATTAGATAGACTGGATTATAGAGGCAAGAAAGGTAAGACTTGAAAGGAGACAAATTCGGTGATTTATGCTCCCATGAATTTATTATAGTGGTTTTTAAAATTAACAAATGGAGAAATTAACACCTAAACTGAGCATAACATGAATGCTCAAAGCACTTTGTACATCTTGATTTGCACTAATAACATGTTGCCCATATTCTAGTTATCGACACATTTATCTTATTCTATCTCTCCCCCAATGTAAATGATTTTTTGAGAGTGAAGACCATGTATTATAAGATCTTAGACTTTGAGATGAAAAGGACCTTCGAATCTTTTGAGCCTAAGTTCTTAATTTTATAGACAAGGAAACTGAGGCCCCATGAGGATTCATTGGTTTGCCTAGGGTCCTATAATCAAGTCAAAAACCATTTTTGTTTACTCTGTTAAGAAATGGGAATATAAAGAAAGGCAATAACAGTCACTGCCTGACCTCAAGGAGCTCACAATCTATCTGTCTCACAGCTTGTATTTGTGGTAGGATTCAATCCTACATCTTCCTGACCCAAAAGCCAGTGTTCCATCCCACTCTGCCATATTCCTGTTCAGATTTCATTCACCTCCATATCCTCCACACACTGATAAGTCCAGGTTCTCAGAGTAGGAGCACAATATATTTTAAGGTGGAATAAATTGGTTTGGAGCAACAAAATTACAGGGACAGAGAGCAGAAAAATAGAGAGAAAAGAAAGGAAGGAAGAAAGGTCAATCTTTGGAGAGTTTGATGACACCTGGTTTAGACCCCAACCATCCAAAGCAGAAACAAACTTGGAGAATGAACAGTAAGTGATAAAAAAAGGATGTGGGTTCTTAAGATGTGCTGCTCCTTTTTGCAAATGTTTCCAAGGAAAAGAGGGAGAGGGAGAAGGAATTTTTTTAATGTTCAAGTTTGTGATTTTAAAAGCAAAACCACATAGAGGAAATATCAACATTCCTTGTACATTCACCAAAAATGTGTTAGCAAGCACAAGGTCATCTTTAACTGGCAATAAGACAACTGAAATAGATCATTTACGTCAAGAAAATGGCGTTATGGAGACTGGCGTGGCTATTGAGACTGTATGGCCTGTCTGGGAAGAAAAATATACTGAAATGCAAAAGCTTCAAGTGAATGAAAATGTATTTAATTCACAATCTAGTGAAAATGCAATGGGCCTTGAGCCAGAGCATATACTTGGACTAACCTTTTTGAATGTCCTAAATTTAGCTACCTGGATTTTTTAAAATGTGCTGTCCAAACATTAGGAATAAACACTATTACAAATAATAAATGTGATGCCTTTTAAAGAAATAGCTGCATTTTGTTGTGAAAGTGAATGCAATAATCTTGCCTTAATAATTGTCCAAAAATAAAAAGATAGAACTTGTTTCTACTCTGTGCTTAGCAATTAGTAAAGGCACCAATAGTCACATATATATATATATATACATATATATATATATATATAATACTGAGTTTCCAAAAAGTCTTAGTGCAGTTTTAAGGTATAATAGTTTAAGATTTATATTTTATATTTTAATATTTATTTTATATATGTAATATATATAAATATATATAGAATATAATATTTATATTTTAATAGCTTAAAACTTCTTAGATTTTTGTGACACCCTGGCAATATACTATCCTGTCTTATGCTATCCCATCCAATCACATTGTATCATATCATCATCTTTGGTGCAACATGATATATGATAAGACATAATAGGATAGTCAATATTGAATAATCTGAACATCTAGAATATATAATATGTAAAATATATGCATGTGTGGCTATATATCTATACAAATGTATTTTGTATGGATTGTGAACACACACTTATCCACACATACTTCAGATATAACAAATATACCAAATGTTCTTAAAACTCAGAGAATGAAGCTGTGGCAGTCATTCCCAGAATATTTCGAAGCTGTATAAGGAAAGCTTTTATTAGTGACATCATTGGCTTCCAGGAGAATGAGGAATTGGTCTGAGGACTCGGTTCTCCAGAAGCCAAAGAATGAGAAGCAAGTTTAAACAGTGAGAAAGTGTCCTTCAATCTGTTGCTTACTTTAAAAATTGCATTACTCAAAGAACATTTAGTTCCCATAATAGTAAAAGCATATTTAAGAAAGAATTTTTAATAAAAACATATTAGTGTGTAACTGTAGACCGCATAGGAAATCTGCTTATGATCCTAGGATATAAGATTTAGAAATGGAAATGGGGTGGGACACAATGATTATTTAGTACGACCCTTTCATTTAGCAGAAGAGGAAAATTGAGACCCTAAGAGGTAAAGTGACTTGCCCAATATCACAAAACAAATAAATTTAACATAGTTTCAGTTTATATTGCTACTAAGAATATGGGTACATCACTTTTTATGCAATAGAATAAATATGTCAGAAAAATCACATAAAAGACTGATGCCTAAATTATGCTATACTGATGGTATCCCCCCGATTTGATAGTCTTGTCAAAAAAAAGAAATAAATTTAGTCTGCTTTTCTTAAAGCCAAATACCAAAAAGCTTCATTCTACTTTCTTGAAGATGTCCTGAAAGAGGTAATTTTACTCTGAAATATTGTGTGGATATTAAAGTTCATCGAGTGTATATCCAGGGGTGGGAAGTAGGGGATGTTTCAGTTTACTCTCTATTTTTACAGCATTTATAAGTTCTGGAAATCCTACTACACTCTCTGACAAGTGGGGACCCTTCCCCCAAGAAAGGCTGTCTTACTTCCTAAGAGTTCTAGGATACCCCTAAGGGAAAGGGGAGTATATTTATAACACTAACAGCTCAAGCCCCCATTCTGATGGTTGCCCCCAAGAGCAATTGTCAGTTACAGTTAGTGTCTCCCCTCTATCATTGTGTCAAGAGTCACATTTTATAGTACATGTAGCCTAACTGAAACTAAGAAATTGTAGTTTTACACCTAAAAAATACTTCTAAACAGACAGCTTTTAATAAGAATAAAAGAAGCATTTTAAAATGCAAAGGCAAGCTGAGAAATTTGAATCAGAGGTGGGGATAAGTCAAAATAATCTTTAACAGAAGAGAATGAGATAGAAAATCTAAATTAGAGAGAGAAGCTAATATCATTTTGAAAAGGAAAGAAATGGAAAATTACATCTATAATGGTAGAGGCTTAAAACTTCACTATCACCCAGGTTCAAGCCTTCATCATACCTCTCTGCCCAACTATTAAAATTACTCCTACCTGGTCTTCCTGACTCTAATCTCTATATTTTCCAGCTTTTCCTACACAGAGGTGCACACAGTTCTTGGTGCTGGTGTCAAAAACCACCACCTAGGGATCTCCATTGCCTATAGAATCAAATACAAATGACTTCACTTGGCATTTAAGACATTCCTCCATTTGACTCTGTCATCAGTTTCCAAATTTATTTTAATCCAAGTCATGCATTCTCATTTTCTGCCAACTTGGATGAATAGTTCTATCATCCTTCATATATTTGCATAGGCCTGCCCTGGTGTCTAGAAGGCATTTCTTTCTCATGTATATCTGCTGAAATCCTTCTCTTTCTTCTTGTTCAACTCAGTGCCACCTTCTCCAGGAAATCTTCCTTGATCTTAGTAGAAAGTGATCTTGCCCTCCTTTCTTTCCAACTAGGAAGTCAATAATAAAATTCATGGCCTCAAAAGTCTATTCCAAGTCACAAAGTATTGATAATAAGCAAGATGAACTTGATATCCCAACACCAAGAAGCAAATTTGACTCTATCAGTATCCTTGAGGATTTGATGGCTGTGTCTGAAGAGTGATTTGGGAAGGATATTTATTGCAAAGGAAGAAGACAGGTAAAAGAGGGGACAGTGGAATTGTTTATTAAGAAGAAATTACTCCCATGTGTCATTTCTAGTGAGGAAATCCAGGACCCAGCAGAAGGGGATCAGAGCAGAGAATGTTTGAGCAAAGATCAATGGAGGTAGAAAAAGAAAATATACCACAGGTAACCCAGACAGAGAGATGAATAGAAGTGAGGTGTGGTGAACAGATCACAGAACTTGTGCAGTCATGTAGTGGGAATGAGTGATTTCAATTTTCTGGACATTCTGGGTCCAATTCTCACCAAAAAGGGAGACCTGGTGGCTGAAATGGAAATGGTGAGAACTTTGGGCAAAGTAACCTTCCATCTAAAAACCATGATAGAGCAGAAGAAACCTAGAATTATTCTGACAGGAACCACAGATTTTGAGAGAACAGATTTTAATAGGTTCAGAAAATTGAGAGATTCCTATAGATAAAAAAAAAATCCCACTGGGAAAAGCAGCCAAAGCTAAATAGGAAGATCCCAAGAACTGACCTGCGAGTTGTCCCCCAAATGTGACAAGTAATTCTCTTTCTCTGTGCCTTTAAACAGACAGCCCTCATAGCTGGAGTGCTCTCCCTCCACCTCCCTTCAAGCACTTCTAAGCAACAAATTCCTTCAAGGCTCAGATCAGTCCCTCAAGTGTCTCAAGACCAGTTCCTAGAGTGTCTCCTTTTCTAACAATGGTCCCTGGGTGTTTGGGTTCTCCTCCACCTGATGTAATGGTACTTTATAATTACATGTCTATTTAAATGCTGTATCCCCAAAATAACTTAATTTCATGAGTAGTAACTGACTTTGTTTTTCTATCCCCAGTACATAGTAATGTCCTGAATGGAAAGGCTTGAATTAAGTGTCACAATACATACTTAATAAATATTTGTCAAATTCAAATGGAGAATAAAATTCTGAAGGAACATCAAAAAGAAATTTTTATGAGGGAAAAAGGAATCAGTTATCTAATAATACCATATAGATATGCATAGAACTGACCAAAAGACTCTAAATATATAAATATATACAGAATAAATATTATATACTAAAAATAATTTGTGTAGTAAATTATAGAATGGGTTATGTAATATATAACATATAACTTCTATCCAACTAAACACTCAGTGCAAGTAATGAATCCCCTGAAGTGATCATACATATTCAAGTTCACACTAATTGCAAATTATGTGAAATACGATCATTTGTTCCAGGACAGTGGTTATATGCCCCATAAATTCGAATACTGTGACTACTTCAGGGGAAATTGTTTTTCACACTAATTGGAACCTAGCTGTATTCAATATGTAATATTAAGTTAAAATAATACACTAAATATAATATAGATTGAACTTGATCAGTTGCTAAGTTCCCTATATATAGAAATATGTAATGTGTATATGTATGTTATATATGTACATATAAATTATGTGTTTGTGCATATAAATCATGGATGGCAGCAAGGGAAGATATTGGAAGATGATTTTTTTAATGATGGAGCTCTCAGAGCATGAGGAACACTAACGCTCAAAATGAACTAAGACTCACTTAGAAAGTTACAGTCAACAAAAATACTTTTTTCCCTTTTTCCTCTATTTTGCTTTTGCTCTATTGGGTGGGGGATGAAGATCCAAGAAAGGATGGGTCTATTCCTTCAGGTGAATTGGATGATAGGAATCTAAAATGGAAAAAAAAAAGGACAGGAGAGACAAGTAGGTGGTTCAGTTGATAGAAAGTCAGGTCTGGAGACAAGAGGTCCTGAGTTGAAATCTGACCACAGACACTTCCAGGGTGTGTGATCCTGGGCAAGTCACTTAACCCCAGTTCTGTAGCCCTTAGTATTGATCTTCAAGATACCTCACCTATAGCAAGAACTGTGTTCTGGAGACCCTGGTATGTAACTGTGACTGGTCGCCTTTCGTTCTATCAGCCAATAGTGTGCTATGTACAATCTCATGTTGGCAAACTTGTGCAAGTAGTAGTGGTGTACTGCATTTCCATTGTGTACAGTATGGTATGCATCCACAAAATCCTGTGATATATTGGAAACTCTATGATACAGAATTAGATTTTTTTAAAAACCCATGATACAGTGAAGTCACCATGATATAGCAAGGGACAACTATAGAAGGTAAAGGTTTTATAAATGAATGAATGAATGAATAAATGAACAAATAAATTAATTAAATGAAATGAATTCTTAAAATGGAGGGGTGTGGATTGGCAGAGCCACTCAACTTTTGTTTCATATACGTTTTCTCTTCCAAGGATGATGACCTTTGGAATAAAATAGACAAAATTAACATCACTAATAAGGAATTGATACCTAAGATAAGCAAGAATACAATAATAGAGATCCTGCCTGCCATGATGAATCAAATCTCTGAGCTCAAGTAGAGTTATATCCTCAGGTACCAAAGAACTTGAAGATGGGATGGCTGTACCATTTTCAATGATCTTTAAGAGATGATAAAGGATGGATCATGGTGAACAGAAGAAGTAACACAGGACTAAAAAGGAACAAGAGTACCAATGTTTTAAGAGAGGAGGTCTCTGGTGCGAATGGGAGTCTGCAAACCAATAGACCTTTGAGCTTGAATTTAACTTCTATAAAAAATTCAAGACTGTATTAGAAAAGAGATGGCTAAAGAGCATCTAAAAAATAAAGGGGATCCAAAGTGCATACCATACCAATTTTCTCATCTTACTCCTCCGACACCTACTGCTTTTTCCATTCCTCATTTTCACTTCTATTTAGAAAATGAGTATGTGATAAAGATAACTAACATTTCTAGAGGAGTACATTAAGATATATAAAGCATGGGTGGAATGAACTTTAAAGGGGGAAGACTGAATGATAATTGCAGATTAAGAGTTTCAAAGTGATACTGAAGAGCAAAGTGTCTACCAACTCTTCCTCCTATCCCTGGATTTCAAGACTGAAAAGAGTAGAAGCCTTTGGAAGGGGTTCTAAAAACATGTTTCTAAGAGGGAGGAATTTGAAAGAAAGAGATGAAAGGAATTGATTAAGAATAGAAGAAGAAAGAGCAGTTTGGTATCTCAGTGGATTGAGAGTCAGGCCCAGAGATGGGAGATCCTGGGTTCAAATCTGACCTCAGACACTTCCTAGCTGTGTGAACCTGGGCAAGTCACTTAACCCCCATTGCCTAGCCTTTAATACTCTGATGCCTTAGAACCAATACCCAGTATTGATTCTAAGATAGAAGGTAAGGGTTTAAAAAAAAGAATAGGGGAAGATTTCAGAGGCCACAGTGAAAAGGCATGTCAGAGAATTAGAAGAAATGGGAAAGGTTAAGGCTAAGCTAAATGAAAAATAAAATATATGGAGAGGTAGTAAAGAAAATAGTTTTCCACTTATCTAGAAGTTCTTGTTCACAAGGGTTGGAGGAGCAGAATATAGGGATTTACTAGTAAAGCATGGTAATTATTAAATGTAAAAAAAGTAAACTGACTCCAATGATTTGAATTTGAATTTTGTGGAAGGATCCCTGATGTGGACACCTTCTTAGTTGATTATAGTGTGTGTGTGTGTGTGTGTGTGTGTGTGTGTGTGTGTGTGTGTGTGTGTGTGTGTAGGAGGGCAAAATGCAGAAAAGGTTTCCTTACCCAAAGAAGAATCCTCTCAATAAATTTTTGTTGAATAGAAATGAAGAAAATTCTCAAGAAAGAATTTGGATAAAAAAGGGGGGAAGTTATTTAAAAAGACCATGTGGTTATATAGGGTATTTACCAAGTGCATTAGATCTAAATGTAAATTATATATAAAATATAAATAGTTAATTAGACAATAGTATAATAAATTAAATATAATATATACATCATAAATTTAATTTATTCTTGAGTGCTTTACCTAATTCAGCTTAAGATTTTATTCACTTTCTTGACTTGTTGCTATATCACACTGTCCTCATATTAAGCTAAAATGCCACATTTTTCCTTTGTTCAGAGAAAATACTGCCTGACCATCTCATACTTTTTGATTTTGAGTTTTTGACCCTAAGTGGAAGACTTTACATTACCTCCCATTACACTTCATCGTCTTAGATTTGGGCCAAAGTTCTAGCCTGTCAGTATATTAGCT
The DNA here is from genome assembly GCF_027887165.1 of Monodelphis domestica. Lineage (NCBI taxonomy): Eukaryota > Metazoa > Chordata > Mammalia > Didelphimorphia > Didelphidae > Monodelphis > Monodelphis domestica. Next base: position 711,243,062 of record NC_077227.1, read on the forward strand.
ATCACACATAGCTTTGTGTCAGCTGAAAATATACTAAGCCTACCACTGATATATATACAAGCCATCGATCAAAGGGGCTAGACGGTACAGGTCTGAGCACGGGTCCTAAGTACATCACACTAAGTTCTAATCAAACTATTAAGGCTTTAGATCTAGCCCAGCCCTCTTTGGGTCTGTCCAAGCTGCCATTTCTGAATCTTCCTAACTATACTATCATCTCATACACATTTTCTCTCCTTGGCCACAAGAATAGCCTAAGAGACTTTGTCAAAAGTTTTACTAAAAATCTAAGTAAGCTACATTTTTAGAATCTCCCTCATCTGTACAGTAACCTTGCTCCTCTCCCCCCAAAAGAAAAGGAATTTATTAGAGAACAGCTTGTTATTGGTGAAGTCATGCCCCAAAGATGATGAGTTTCCCCATATTTTGGTCGCCTAAGAAAGGCACTTATCTATTTAATATAAGTTTAGTGTTCATAAAACTATTTTCCTCCTTTTTATAATGAATATACAGACTTTCTCCATAGTCTTTTAACAGTTGCTTACAGTGCATTTAGTAAGTGCCCAGCACTGTGTTATAATATAACATGGTGTCTCCCACCAGAAAAAAAGTATATGCAGCTTTCTTGGGCAGGATGGGAATTAACCTGGATTTGAATCCCATTATGTAGTGACAGTCTAATTATTTAATTTCTCTAAATCTTAGTTTCTTCATCAATGAAAGAGGAAAAGTATCACTTTCCTACATATATTATAAGGCTCTTTTATAGCTCAAAATGATGATGCAAGATGAATTTTTTATATACCTTACACTCTTCCATGAATGTCATATATGCTCATTATGTGCCCATTTTCTAAATAGGATTGAAAATGAGAAATGGAAAAGCCATAGATATTGGGGAAATGAGATGAGAAACTTGGTATGTTCTAAGGGGAATAAGATATTTTTCTGACAGCAGCTTTGGACTATTAATTGAATATTTGTTCTCACAAACACAGGCACACTGCAAAGGAAGTTGGTCTGTGTTCACAGTATTTAATTAAACCCAAAGTTTCCACCACATCAATGCATCCCCTTGGGCTCTCACCAGTGCAGGGTTTTTTTTTTATTTTTTGGCTTTTGTTTTTCACTTGATAGAAGTCACAAAAAAATGGGAAATGTACTTTAAGAAATGCTTTCTTCACTGTGGGGGATGCTTGCACTGATAATGCTGTTTTCCCCCAGCTTGATTTTTCTCTTTGGCCTGAAATTTCATGCCTCAGGTCTTGCAGTTGATAAAATATTAAAAACACTAGGAATAAGAACAATAATGTTACCCTTTATCCATGCTGCTCCCATTACCATTTGGAAGAGGAAAAGGATACACTGGATAGAGAATTCTGAAAAGGATATTTTGATGTAGGTTAAGTGTAACAAAATTATATGCTTTTTTTCCATCCCTGAACATTTATTTGAGTAGATTTTCCTGCTAAAGTAGGTTTCATTGTCAATGTATTTTAGACCCTGGACGAGAGAATTCTTTCACACTATGGCCAAAGCCTAGTTTAGTGACTGGTCTTTACCAGTTCCTGGTACCTCTTGTCACATCTCTTTCTCCTTCTCCTAGTTTCCTATCCCCTCAAGTCAATCAAAAAGAATTTATTAAGCATCTAGTATGTGCCAAGAACTTCTAAGTGCTGGGGATACAAAAAGGCCCCCCAAGGGGGCTACAAGGAATTCATATCTAATGCAGGACACAACATGCAAGCAAGCATGCATAAAAAAGTCATCTGCAGGATAAATTGGAGATAATCTCAGGAGGAAGACACTCAGAATAGGGTAGGAAAGGCGTCTGGCAAGACAGTGGGGTTTTAGCTGGGAGCTGGCAGAAACCAGAGGTGCCAAGAAGGGGAAATGAATGGGAAGAACATTTCATGCATAGGGCACAGCCAGTGAAAATGCCCAGAGTTAGGAAATGGAAGGTCATGTATGAAAAACAGTAAGGAGGTCAATATCACTGAACATTAAGTATAAGGAGAGGAATCAGATGTAAAAAGACTGGAAAGATAAGTGGGGCAGGTTTCTAACTCAACCCTCTGATGAGCTCCAAAGCAAGGGTAGTAGATAAATAGGAAGAGTTTTTCTAAGTGATAAGAAAACATAAGCAATGTGTGTCATGTTTCACAATATAAAGAGGATAGAAATATGTGCTGAATGTACACATTTACAACCTATGTTACTGCTGTCTTGGGGTGGGGGGAGGATTGAGAGGGAAGGAAAGAACCTGGATCACAAAATGTCCAAAAATGATTACAAAAATAATTATTAAAATTGATGTGTAATCTGAAAAAAAATTAAAAATTAAAAAATTAAACATTAAGTAATGATGTTTTAATTAATTTAATTTGTTTATAAATTAAAATAATTTATTTAAAAATTAATTAAATTTTTTGATTAAATTAATAAATAAAAAAAGAGGATGATGCCTCCCCCAGATGATAGGGTATATATGATCACATCTATGAAATCACTGAATCTCTAAAGGAAATCACTGAAGGAAACTGGGGACCAACCAGTGAAATCCCTACTGCAAAAATCTCTGAAATGCTGGTTTATCTGGACTTTTTTTGAAGACCTTCAGAATGTTGGAACCCATTACCTTATGAGGCAGCCCATTCCACTCCTGGAGAGCTCTAATTGATGGGGAAATTCCTACTCATTATTCCTAGTTCTCCAGCCTAGTGTCAAGCAGAAAAAGTCTGTCAGAAATGGAAATGAAATAAAATTGATATTATCTGTTATCAATGAAACCATGTTGGTTCTTCATGGTCATCACTTCCTTTTCTACATGTGTTCTACACCCCTTTTATAAGACATTCCCAAATTTTGCCAGGAACTCAAGATCCATAGTTTGCTGACTCCATTCTTTCCTCCTCCTTGAAAAGCAGGACGTTTGCCCTCCTCCAGTTCTGTGGTGCTTCTAAGATCACCAATGATGGTTCAGTAATTATGTCTACCAATTCTTTCAGTAGTCACAGATAAAGTTCATCTGAGCCCTGTGACTTGAACTCGGTTAGGGCAGCTGGCTGCTATCTTATTGTTGCTCATTTATCTTGGGTTTCAATTTCCCAGTAATAATTTTTATTCTGACCTTCCCAATCCAAAAATAATTCTCCTTGACAAAAGTAGCAACAACAAAACAAGTTTGGCCTTTTCCTCATCACAGGTGATCATCATATCACCCACCCAAAGCCCTTTCTTTGCTCTGCTCTTTCAAGCAATTGAGCTTTATAGAAAGTCATGCTATCCTGAACTTTCCTAGCCAGGTGCAGCTCTTTCTAAGGAAGATTATTCCTAATAGCATTTGTTTTAAATTGACCATTTTATTTTCTTTTAAATCTAAGGTCTTCAGTGAGTTCCTTGTGCATCCACATGGATTTGTTTAGACCAAAGGTGTCAAACAGGCAGTCTGTGGGCCACATACAGCCTGTAACACTTCTGAGTGTGGCTTGAGCCAGATTAAAATGTAATTGAGAAACATTTAACAAAATAAGTAAATCTGTAATAAAAAATAGAGAATATTAAAGCTAATTCATTATGCAGCTTCAGGGGTTCTTATGTACATATTAGTGGGTCCCATTTCTATTTGAGTTTGCCACCAGTGCTTTAGACTACTGCTTCATCAGATTCATTTCCCTGTCTTCAGGATTTCATTTTTGAATGGAGATATAGAGAAATCACATACAAAGTCACTGGTGACCCTCCATCCTACAGCGTTAGGAAAATCTTAGTGCAGAATATTGACTATTTCAGGGGACTAACTCTGATCTACACAGAAAGACTGTTCTTGACAAGAATGAATATAAATTGGCAATCAAATACACAGGTTGGAACAGCAAGAGCAGCTTAATTTGAGAAATGGAGAGACTTGCTTTGAATGAATCTTTCTCCCTGATCAAAATTCAATCTTCCCCCCATAATGCTTGAATCTTGATCATTCAAAAAAAGTCACCTATATCTATTGTTATTGAATCTTTCTCAGAGAAAAACATAACTATATTAGAGTTTTTTAGATCTTACCAGTGAAGAGAGTTTATTTATTCTTTTTTTGTTGGTGGATTGTGTGTGGGTTCTTATAATGGTTTAAACAAAAAAAAGAAAAGAAAGAAAGAAAGAAAACAATAATTTTGCTGGTTGAAATCCTGGCACTCCAGTGGCCAGCAGAGTCTCAGCTGGTGGAGAGTGAGCCTTAGCTCATCAGGGAGCACATGGAGATGGAAATTGAGTCTTCTACTTGGTATATTTTCTTGTGTGGAATAGATCAAAATAAAATCAGTTCCTTCTTTCAGGGGATGCCCTGACTGCTTACCAATAAAAAGCAGGCTTGTTATTTCAAAAGCTCAGGAAGACTGGCCAAGGAATCTGAGGCAGCTCTTCCTACTTCCACAGAGGTCAGAAACTTTGATAATTAGCGACCCAGTGGAAGGCATTTGTCTGACTCGTGGGTGCCAGCTCTTCTTCTATTGGGGTCTAGAAAGATAATGCTGGATCCCAGTTCTGATTAGCACAGATGCTCTGGTCAGTGGCTGTTCTGAAAACCACGGAGAGCCGATAGTCTTACGCAATTTGGTTTTTAGCTCTAGTCTGTAGGATTTTCTATTCCCCTAGCCCCAGAGCAGTAAACCCCCTCCATTTGGCCTTCATGAGGTTTAAAGAGGGTCATTTGTTTTCATTACAACTCCTTGAAGCCCTTCCTTCCCTACTCATTAATGAATTTCCAGTCTTTCATCAAAAAACAAAAACAAAAAACAAACACAAAAAGGGATCTGACAGAGGACATGGTTAAGTGGCTGGCATACACGACTGCACCAGCTTTAGAGAGAGAAGACGGCCATTTACTGATTGCTAGGGGTTGACATGACTTGGTTAGTATGCTAATTCAGACTCGTGCATTTAACATTCAAATCAGGTTTGCGCAGGCTCTCCAGAACTCTAGAGCAGAGGGATGGGTGTCTGCCTTACAGCATTGAGAATTCTATGCATGGATGACACAAATACCCCAACCCTCTGCCTGATTCTACCTCCCCCTTTCTTCACCACTGCCACCGCCGCCGCCACCCTCCCTACAGGTGAATACTCAAAGACACACATATATGCACATGCAAGCACCCATGCCCACACAAATACCATACAAGCTGCTCTCTGTTAATGCTGAAGAAATGAAAGGAGGAAAAGTCATCCATGATTGACTAACTCCCCCTCCTTTGGATTCCCCAAGGCTCACTTCTGCAGACTATATTTCTTCTGCTTAGGGATCTCAAAGTGTAATGGGCCAAAAGTCCAAAACCAAGAGGGACTGTGAAGGACAGAATCCCAGGCAAACAAAGGTCATCTTCTCTGTTGACCTCTCACCCAAGGAATCCAGACAAAACCCCAACCCCACCATCGTCATCATCACCACCACCAACACCACCATGACCACCACTCCCTCCTCTTCCACCGCCACCACCATCAGTGGCAGCATTATGATCATCTGAACAATCATTTACATTTATGTAGCATTTTACTATGACAAAAGACTTTGGCATAAATTAGCTTTTGGGTGGCTTTCACCCAAGGAAAAGAGAACCAAAATAGCCATTCTGGCTGATTATCAAAACCAGCCGTCCACCCAGTAAGAAGGAAAATCCAGCTTATTTCATTCCAGTTAGAGTTGGCACTTTTTCTTATGTGTAGGAACACCTGTGTTGCGAGTCCTATTCTTAGCGGAATGGTGACTTTCCCCAAGCCACAGCTGGTAGTAGAATCCAGAGCCAATCCCCACACTTAGGTCCATGGTAAAGATGATCACTTGGCACATTTACCAGATCCCCAACCAATGGAAAACTGAATTTCCTGAACCTCCCTTTTCAGTATGGTTCTGCCATGTCGCAGCAGCTCCCAAGAGACAAACAGAATCAGCGGCTCCTAATATCAAAAGACAGATTGGGAGGGGTGGTGCTGTTTTTAATAGAAGGAAGCAATTCTGAACAAGCTTGATACTCCCATTAAAAGGAAAGAGCACGCCTTTTGCAGCTCAAGGAACGGCATAGCTATGCCAGTTTGTACTCCATCATTCCATCTGCTGGGCACACTGGTGGTCCCCTTGGCTATGTCCCCTGGTGCCAGGGATGGATTCCATGCAGCACAGCTTAGGAGCATTGGGCAATGCCTGTCCAAGACTCCGACAGGAATGACCGGCGATTCCTCCGAGCTGCAGTCTTGCTTTTCCTTGATTCTTTTTTTTTTTTGGCTCTGGTCCAAGATGTTTTCCTGTCATCATTTCACTGTCTTTTCCCGTAATCCCTTTTTTAAACATCGCCAACAATTAGCCGATTCCCTCCACCCCCACCCCAAACATATCCACGCACACACACACACTCCACGGAGTCCCATCACCGGCTTGTTTTGCCTTGAAGTATAAGAAATTACAGCTTCTCATTAGCTGGAGAGCACGTTTTGAAAGGCTTTATGTTTACTCACTTTGTAAGTGATGCTGGCCCTTTTAATTATTCTCCCTCTGCATGCCATAGGAGAGCAGCAAGCTGTTCAAGCCAGCCCAGGCGACTGCATATCCTCAGCCAGGCAGTTGGAAGGAATCGAGCTTTACCTCACTGCTGATGCTTTCTTCCTTTCCTGTCAGCAAGCCAAGGAATCCCCCCCAATGCTCTTACGTAGCAGATACCAAAACTGTGAGTCACTTTTCACTCCCAGAGCAATAAGTCCACTGGATGTGTGCATGGAACAGCATGCCCAACGCTGGGGTTTTCCCCAAGCTGCCAATCTGCCCCGGAACCAGTTTCCCAGCCGTGACTTTGTCTTTCTTGCTATTGCTCCCTCTTTCTCTTCCTCTCTTGTCTATTCCTTCTCTTTAAAGTGCTGGATCCTCCTCATCCTTTCTTCTCCTTCCGTCTCTGTGTTGCCGACAGCAGCAGACCCAGCAAGAGCTAGGTCCCGCTCTCCTTCTGTTATTTTTTTTTTTACTGCAGCAGCCTTTGGCTGCTCCTTCTGCCAAGCTGGATCACCAAAGACACACGACTCACTCACAATGAATAATCAATACAGATATTGATCTGTGGAAAATGTTTGTAAATTCCTGAAAAGGAATCAAGAATGGGGGGCAGGGAGGCTCGTGGGGGACGACAGCATGATTCTAGCAGCGGCAAGAGGCAGAACCCCATTTGGATCCCAAGTCGTGCCGGCTCCGAGGTGACGGTACTGGAATGTGTGCAGAGAAGTGTGGGTGTGGATGTATGTGCACGTGAGGGGGCTGTTCTGTATTTTCCTTCTCTACAGCTGCTCTCCCTGAAGAATCAGGAGCCAAATGGTCGGGAGCCCCCATCAGTGCCATGTCTTGGCTGCAGGCCAATACTGTTTTGTTTTCATTATGGCACACTACTTTGCAATTTGCATAAATACTGGGTTATTTTTTATCCTGTCGTCCAAAAGATTTTTTTTTAATCTTCACTGTGTGCGAAGGGAGTTTGCTGCATACTCATCATGGCTAAAGATTTACCTCTGACGGAGTGCTTGGAAGGGTGAAATGGAGAAGAAAATATGGGCAAAGAAGTAGACTCAGAAAAGAATGTAAGAGTCAAAGAAAAGAATGGGACCATTACTGCTGGGATGCTCTGGTTGATGGAACCAGCCATTACAGTTATGACTTCCTCAGCACAGAAACATTAGATACCCTACAGGATTGCCCACCAAGATCCAGCCTGTTGCCCCAAACACACATTCACTCTTTGTCATTTCTTTGAGTTCCAGTTTTGTTTTGTTTTTTATTCTTGGTAGGGTAGTAATGCTCTCCAATGGGAAAGTACTTGCTTTATCACCCTTACTCATCCTCCAGTTGTAGGGATAGTTCTCTCTGTCATCTTGGATCAGAGGATTATTTACATGTTAATTTTTTAGGCTCCCATGATTCTAACTCAGATCAACCTAATCTCAACATGGATGGAATTGGAAGCCTTCCCATTGGTCCTCTTAGCTTATGCATTTGCATTACAAAGAAGTGTTTTCTGAGGAAGTTGTGTAAAAAAGTCTAAGGTGAAAAGGACAACCATCCCTTTCATGTACCATTTCCTTTATAGGTGCTGGCCTAGACCTCTCTTGTCACTATTTCTAATTCAAAAACTATGGGACAGATTTATGCCTTACCCGGAGAGTGGAACTGTTTCTTGGAAAACCCATCACCGCCATTGTTTCATTGGCTTGCTATTGTCTTTCCAATTTCTTCCTTTATGAATTCCCTATCCTTTCCTGTTCCCTATCTCTCTCTCTGTTACTTGGTAGTGAAAAATTCCCTTTAGATAATTCTATCATTTTGCCCATTGCTCTTTTTGCTTAATATGTTCCATAATGCTGGCCCTGTGAGAGAAGTATGAGTAACCTTTGAGATAGTAATCTAGAATGAGACCTCCTTGTGAGGATTCAATTGCAGGGTCTCCTTTCCTAAAAGGAGCTGTCCCCTTTATCAGCCAATACCAGCAGGAGGGATGCTGATTTTTCATTCTCTTTCTGGCTTCTGATTAGCTCCAGCAATCCAATTAACAGAGGCATTTATATCACAAGGGGCTGAGGTGCCCCTACTCATCACAGCAGCTCAAACCCACTCATAAATTCTGCCGACACTACATCTTCCTGTGACATGGATTAATTACACCACAAGACCTTCAAGAGTAGGGCTACCAATGAAGGTGTATATGAATATTAGAATTAAAGAAGAGACAAAAAGGAATGAGTTTTACGCCCCATGAATGATGAGTTCAGTGGACCTCTGTCATCTTCCATGGAAGTAGCTACATGTCCATCCAGCCATCTGAGTAGGTTAGACTTGAGCATTTTAAAAATAGCAGGATTTAATAGGAGTTACCATAAGGCCTACCCATGAAATACCCAAAGAACTTTGGAGAGATTCCTTTCTTTAGTAGACAAATGCCTTGACCATATATAGAGATCATTATCTCAATTCTATTTTAAATAATTCCATGGATAAATATAGACAGTCTCTATCAGTATTCCATTCTATTCAGGTTCAATATTGGGTTGTTATACTTTCTGGACTACCTACGCACTCATCCTGAATCAGTCCACACATGCATCATTCTCCAGTATCTGTGTATCTAATTATTCATAAAATTAAATTCATTTATGTATCAACTATTTATTCAACTTCCCAGGCATCATCTATTCATCTATGTGCATCTACCTATCCATTTTCCTAAACATCTATTGATCTATGAATATCTTCCTATTATCTGTCACCCACTTATCTATCCATTTGTATACTGATTAATTCATCCATCTATATTATCCATCTATCTCTTCATTTACCCATGTATTCATCCAATCCTTTATTTATCAGTTACCAATCTCTATCATCTTTTCTTCTTTTTTTATTTTCATTAACTACATTCACATTCATCACCCCCCAAATCCATATTTTCAAAAGTTTCCTAAATAATATACAATTAAAAAATAAAGCCTGGTGCTGATATCTAAAAACTTGTGCAAGTTTAAATATTTTTAAAACCATTGGAGTCTTTTGATAAAAGCAAGTATAAATAGATACATACTTAACTGAGTTTTAAAAATTAGGTCAAACACTTGATCAACATGATTCCCTATCGTTAGGAATTACTAAAGGATTTCAATTATCAAGGAATGATTTTATGTTTCCCAAAATTTAATAGTTTTCAATAGGGAAAATTTGCAGATAAACTTTTGCATACAAATTACATTCATATTATCATATCCGTTAATACCTACCATAATCAAGAAATCACTTAAGAAACATTAAATAGCCCCTGTCCTCATAGAACTAGCATTCTAGCCAGGGGAGATAGTATGCACACACATTCAATCTTATGATAAAATAGAAGGTCTTTGGGGACAGAGACTGTTTTGTTTTTGTCTTTAAATAGACATTATCTAGCACAGCATCTCTCATATAGTAAATGCTTAATAAATGTTTATAAATTAACTAAATCAATATAGAAACAAAATCATTTTGTGAAAGGCACTATTAGTTGGGTGGAGATGGGACAGTGAAGAGGGGCTTCAGATACAAGGCAGAGTTTAAACAGAGCCTTGAAAGAAACTAGGGCTTCTGACAGATGGAGGGAGGAAGGATTGCATTCTAGCCATAGGGGTCAGCCATTGAAAAGTTTAAGAAGTAGGAAATGGTGAGGAAAGGTAAAAAAGTACCATTTGTCTGGATCATGTGTTATATAGAAAGGGATAGTGAGTAATATGACTGGAAAGGTACTCTAATTTAAAACTCATTTGAATGTAAGCTCACTGAAGGAAAAGGATTGTTTCCATTTTTTTTGTCTTTGTTTCTCACCAGTATAGTGCCTGATCATGGGATTATAGACTTAGTACTGAAAGGAGTTTTAGAGAACATGAAATCTACCACCACTCATTTTGACAGAAGAGGGGTTAAATGATTTGACTATAGCCATATAGTTAATGAATCTGAAACAAGATCCACACCCATGTCTTCCTGCCCCTAATTCCAATATTCTGTCCACTATACATTGTCTGTTAGATTGAATTAAATCAAAATGTCTTCCAACTTTGAATTGCCTTAATTAAGTCTTTTCAGATTTTGTTCCCTTTTGTCAACCTGTAAGTAGACATCAAAATTAGGAGAGTAGCAAGACTATCCTTGTTTGGCTGTGATAGCTGGGTTTGAGACTTGTTTGTGCAACTAACTAAAATCTGGAGGTCAAAGTAAACACTTCCCCCCTCCTCAGCACTTACAAAATTCCATACTTCAAATCTGTTCCTTAGCTCCAAAGAAAATGGATGATGCAAACAGACCTGGGTTTGAAAGAGAAACTGATGATGTCTATTATTGCTTTTTTTTAAGCTGATAAATGAGCAAAAATTTTGCTTTGGACAGTAACCACATTATGTCATTGTCATTGGTAAGAGTTGGAGTGCTTAGCTGGATTTTCTGTGCAACTCAAGATTTGATCACTAACCAATTATATCGACTCAAAATGCCAATCAAGAATCCAGTGGCACTGATTATAACAGGATGGATGTACATATTGCCTAGCTCTCTAGTGTACTTTTATTTTGCTAGTAATGGTATTAAAGGAAACAGATTTGGAGGGTTTTATTCCAACATCTGTCCCCTACTATCTCACTAATTAGGAAAGACCTATACATGCCATGACAAACCAGCTGCTATACTTCTGTTACTGTATGTATGTTTCTGAAAGGACCAAAATCATAAGGAAGGAAACCAAACGGTACAGATGGCACAGTAGACAGACTGCAGAGTCTGGAATCATGAAGAGCAGAATTCAAATCCTATCTCAGACACTATGTACCTACCTATATATGACCTATGGGAATCCTGCTGCCTCAGTTTCTTCATCTGTACAATATAGATAATGAGAGCATCTCCCTCGCAGGTTTTTTCTGAGGGTCAAATGAGATCATATTTGTAAAGCCCTAAGCACAGTCCCTCGTATGTAGTAGGTGCTTAATAAATACTCATTTCCTTCCATCCCCCCCCATTTACTACCTCTATCACATTCCTATTCTCATCTCCACTGCAGCTATGATATTTTCCTCTGAAATAACATTATGTTTTCTATATATATAGTCTGCATATGTTTAGATTAAGATGTGAACTCTTTGAAGGCAGGGACTGGTTCTGCCTTTATTCATATCACTGCTCAGTGCAATATCTGGTTTCTCCTAAGAGCTTAATAAATGTTTTCTTATTGGCTGACTGATTGCCATGGCATCACCTTCTTCATCTGGTGGAGTTTCAAATCAATCCATGAGGTGGAACTCAGTCATGTCATGCCAAGTCTTTTGGAGATGAGGACTCTTCTTTAAAAAGATCATTTTTAAAGAATTAATATCAGTATCTGTCATTTGAGAGATAGATACCCAATAGCAAAATACTGTGGTAACACCAATGGGTTTCATTTCAAAACTAATTTCATTTCAAAACTGATAATACATACATGTGGGAGATGTCTCTTCCATCTACAGAAGGCAGGTTTCCTTGTATGTTATATACTGTCAGTTCTTAAGATGGTTGGAATGTGCATGGATTGAAAGACCCAAAACATCAATGGCCTGCTGTTTGGGCACCATTACCTGAAAACTCTAGTTACCTTTCAGGTTAGCTAGATCTGTTAGGACTTGGCTGCACCAAAAGAGGACAAGATATTTATTTTGCTTTTTTACTTTTCTGGCATCTACATTTTTACTCCTCTGACATTAGTAGCCATAATGAAATCCACTCCTTTTATTAAAACAACATAAGGTGAAAAAAGATAATTGATCATCTAGCTCTCAGAATCAGAACTCAAAGGGTCTTTAGTTTAGGATCTTGTGTTCTTTCTTTTGATCTAGTTTTCCATCTAGAATTCTAGGATTGCACTGATAATTCAATATCTCCTCTCCTGATTGGTTATTTCATTCTTTAATAAAAATAATCCAGGGAAAAAATAGTACTAAGAATCACAGGTTAAAGAGAATATTGTCAAAACTTTCTATCTCCTTTTTCTATCTTTCTCCCTTTACTTTATTATCCCCTCATTTTTTTTGTCATTTAACTCCAATTATGGGATGCTAAGTGCTTTTGGAAATTTCATTGTTAATATCTTCTTACAGTGCTATTAACGTAAATCAACTTTAATAGTGTCCCAGCAAGTGTAAAAGCAATCAAAAATTCAGTACTCACGAATCATTCTGTAATTTCAGCATAAAATGTTAATAGAAATAATATCCAATACCATAAAATATCGGTAAATTCAACTTTAAATATATGTGATGAACGACTTAACCATTGAGCAATGTCCCTTGTACTGCTATAAGATGAAGAATTTTATTGGATAAACCATGTTTCAATCAAAAGGAAATTACCAGAAATCCCCTCCTCTACTTCAACTGTATCAGCCAATCTCAGTAAAATGAACACAGGTTGAAGGGGGAAAAACCTTTTTGGTCAGAAGCACATTGTGCTTTTTGAAAGTTAATAGGGGGTGTGGGAAGGAGGGATGGTAAAGAGAAGGGTACAGAATGATACCAAAACTGTCACTGAAACTCCAATCACAAAATTATTTCATCTGAAAGTTCAAAAGGACCTAAGAGATCACCTCCTATAGGGTTTGCTAATCTTTTTTTGTGTTGTGGGCCCTTCACCCTTCAGGTGAAGCAGAGAGACTCCTCAGAATAATATGTTCAAGTTCATAAAACAACGACTTTACAATAACAAGAAAATCAATTATATTGACATCAATTTATCAAAATAATTTAAAAAACAATTTAATATACCCCAGGTAAAGAAATACTGACCTGTAATAATCTCATAGTTGAACAGGAAATCTCATCTACAATATTCTTTTTAAGTGACTGTTGTGTCTGTTCAAAGACACCAACAATTGAGAATTTACTACCTCCCAAAGGCAACTCATTACACTGAATATTGTTGTGGTTCAGTCATGTCTAACTCTGTGACCTCATTTGAGGTTTGGTTTTCTTAGCAAAGATATTGGAGTAATTTGCCATTTCCTTCTCCAGTTCATTTGACAGATATGGAAACTGAGGCAAACAGGTTTAAGTGACTTGCCCAGGGTCACACAGCTAAGAAGTGTCTGAGGCTAGATTTGAACTTAGCTCCAAACCTAGTGCTTTATCCATTATATCAACTAGCTGCTCTATCATTACACTTTGGAACAATTCAAATTGTTAGTGGGTTTTTTACTTTTATCAAAACAAAATATTCCCCTCCCCTCCCCACCCCTACAATTTTCACTCACTTGTTTCTAATTCTTCCCTATTAAACCAAATGTAAAGGGCCTAATAGCCATTTAACTACTTAAGCAGAGTTACCATGTGCCACCTAAAATTTCTCTTCTCCAGGTTAAAGACATGTGGCCACATCTTTCAGGCAGACTTGGCATAGCTTAATCCCATTGCCATCTTCATCACCTTTCTCAAGACACATTCCAGCTTTTCAAGTGTCCTTCCTAAAATGTGACACCCAGAACTAATTATAGTTGTCCAAGACAAGGAGTTGAAGAATGATCTCTGGGTTCAGGGACCCCAAATTTTGTGCATTTTGCCTGAAAGATTAGAGGCTGTCACTGAAAGGTCTGAGCTAGAATGGACAACTGAGAGATTTGGATTTAGATAGGAACCATGTTTGACTGGTTTTGTGGATACTTTTTCCAGGAAAAGGTCCCAAAAACAAACTTCCTTTTTCTCTCACAATCCAATCCTGGGAAAACAATGATCAGGATATGGTGGGTCCATACTTACTGATGATTTACAATGGATTGGCAGAGTGGGCAACTTGCCATTTCTAAGACCCTGCTCTTGGTGCCATATACATGGAATTTCAATCTAGGAGAAGATACCATTGTATATTGATAAAGACAGTGGATTAGTAACCAAATGATTTTGGTTTCATTCCCAGATCTATCCCTCATTCCCCATGTTACCTTAGGCAAGTCCCTTAACCTTGCTGGACCCAAAGTTCCTCAGCTATAAAATGAACGGCTGAGCCTTGGTGATTTCTAAGGTTCCTTTCTAGCTAATACCTAAATCTTAAGTCTAATAACAGCATCTAGTCATTTTCTTTAGCATTCTCTGTATTCATTGCCAGAACTTTTAATCACTTTCATTATGGTACAAATGTTAAGAAAAAATGATGAACATTAAAAGCATGCATTTGACCTGCTGAGAGTTCTATATTGCAGAGCTCCAAACATGTATCATCAGTTGGTCAGCATTTATTACATGTCTACTATGTATGTGCCAGGCCTGTGTTAAGTGCTGCCAATGGAACTGGCATCTACACTATATATCTCTTAGTCATTTTGTGAAAAATCAGCATCACCAGAAAATACTGTGGTTCAGAGAGTTTGAAGGGGAATGAGACTTAAGAGCTCATCTTATATCCCTAATTTTATTTTATTTTTTATTTAAATTTATTTATTTATTTTTTATTTTATATTATATATAAACATTATATTTATATATTTATATTATTATAATATATTGAATATTATAAATAATAATTTAATTAATTAATTAATTTAGAATATTTTTTTATGGCTACATGATTCATGTTCTTTCCCTTCCCTCCATCTACCCCCTTCCATAGCCAAAGAGCAATTCCTCTGGATTTTACGTGTGTCATTGATCAAGACCTATTTCCATATTATTGATGTTTGCACTAGGGTGATTGTTTAGAGTCTACATCCCCAATCATATCCTCATCGACCCATGTGATCAAGCAGTTGTCTTTCTTCTGTGTTTCTGCTCCCACAGTTCTTCCTTTGGATGTGGCTAACACTCTGTCTCATAAGTCCCTCAGAATTGTCCTGGTTCATTGCATTGCTGCTAGTAGAGGAGTCCTTTACATTCAATTGTTCCACAGTGTATCAGTCTCTGTGTACAATGTTATCCTGGTTCTGCTCCTCTCACTCTGCATCAATTCCTGGAGGTTATTCCAGTTCACATGGAATTCCTCTAATTCATTATTCCTTTGAGCACAATAGCATTCCGTCACCAAAGAGATGCCACAGTTTGTTCAGCCATTCCCCAATTGAAGGGCATCCCCTCGTTTTCCAATTTTTGGCCACCACAAAGAGCGCAGCTATGAATATTCTTGTACATGTGTTTTTCCTTATGATCTCTTTGGGGTACAAACCCAGCAGTGGTATGGCTGGATCAAAGGGCAGACAGTCTTTTAAAGCCCTTTGAAATCCCTCATTTTACAAAGGAGGGAAACTGAGAACCATGGAAATGAAGTGGCTTGCCCAGATCACATGAGTAAGAAGTGGAAAAGTTGAGATTTAGACTCATATCTCCTGTCTTAGATCTAGTTCATAATGTCATAGGATCATATATTCCAAGCCAGAAGTATCTTCAAAGCCAGTAAAGAGACCCTATGCCAGATCGGCATGGTAGTGCTAACAACTTGACCTGTTATTTAATAGGTCTTATGAAGTCTTTGTATAAATGACCTACCAATGTTTTTGAACTACAACTTTCTTACTCTGGGAGGACAGGTTTGTCCAGTAAATTCTCTTATCCAACTTGGCTATGGCTAGAGAATGGGATGGCCTAACTAATCAAATACTACTTAGTAAAGTGGTACCAAGGATTAGCAATCTTCAGAAAATTTCACTGTGCATTATACATAATCATCATTTAGTGGAAAGAATACATATTTAAGAGTTATGAGCTATGATTTAGAGTCTTGAATCAGTTACCCATTGCATTTCCCAAGGCAAGTCACATCCCTTCTCTATGACTCAATTTCCTTAGCCATAAAAAGAGATAACTGGCATGCCTCCCTTATAGGGCTATTTGAGGATCAAAAGCCATAGTAAATATTAGCCACTTCATTTAACTTAAAGGGATACTTTAAACGTTTAAGGGTTTTCCAAATGGAAAGTGTCACAGATGACCATGAAACATGGAGCAACTGATATTAATCAACAAATTATATTTGACACCCAAATGATCTATCCTTTGATAATTCAGGGGGAAACTTAATGATCTCCCAGCACCCCGATGATCATCCTCATTATGACTATCAGTTATCATGAATTTTATGTTTTCTTATTCTTAGTTAAAACCTTTTCCAATCACTTCATTGGATACCTCCTACATCTGTTGGTAAGATCTTGAGGCTAGACTGCCCTTCTTGAATAAAAAGCAGAAATTACTTTAAACCCAGAATCTCTTGGTTTTTTTTAATATAACTTGGTCCCCCCCCAAAAAAAATGTTTTTGTTTGGTGTGAATGCTCTCTCAATTGGCTGTAATATTAAAGACCTACAGCAGCAGATGCTATCTCTTGACGTAAAGACTGTATTGGAAACTTGAGTTTCCTCATCCTGAAGAATGGTTTTATAAGTGACATAAATCACCAATCAGTAAGCATTTTCAGAGGAAATCTGAATGGTTAAAGCCATCAAGGCCCGATAAAACTGACTACAAATCCACCAGCAGGTGGAGGTACCTAAAGGGTTGTTTGAACCCCCTTTTTGTCCAAAAATGCCCTGGATTCCTCTGTAAACAAGGAGACTCCTTCTGTGCCTGCAGCAGGAGAAATCGCCTTATTGTGAGGCTGTGAGAGAAACAACCTTTAATCCTTGCAAAGCCCAATAATATTATGTATATTGACTGAAACCCTATGAAGTGGGTCTGACGGGTTTTTTTTCATTACCACGGTACATTGTAACCTAGCTACCTTTGAAAGTAACCAATATTGAGAGGTACTTGACATTTGCAAAGGATTATGGGTGTCCTCTCTATGTCTTCTCAAGTTCCCAAATTTACAATGGTCTTAATTTAAAAGTTAAGCCAGGGGATCAATTGCTTAGTCTAGGGCTGGGCTGCCCTTTTTAAAACAAAACAACACACACACATACACACACCCAAACACCCAAACCCCTGTGCTGGGCGCTGGTGTGACCTGACTTCAGCATTTGCCTCTGATTGGTTGGTTTTCTGTTGTGTTGTGTTTTTAATTTTGGAGGAAGGCATCCAAACCCAAATCCGATGACCAAGGCCACCAGGTTGCACTCCTCCAAGTGTTGCTCACACACACACAAGCAGCAGCAGCTGGTAATGAGTTGGTGAAAATGAAAAGGGGACATAAGTAGCTTCTTTAGCAAATCCCCTGGAAATGACACGGAGCCTTCGAGGATCGATAAGATCGATCCATCTCTGGGCTGCAGGGTCCACTCAGCTGACTCTGCCAGCAATAGTCACAGCCCAAGCAAAAGAGCCCTGTTATTACCAGCAAAACTGCTACCTTATCAACAGGGAAAATCTGACTCTGGCTTGTTTTCCACTTCCTTCATTTGGGAGATGGCCATTGGGTCAACATTAAAGGAAGGATCAGCCCGAAAGCTCCAGGGAAAAGCCAGTTGAGACATGGGTTAGCCTTTAGGAGCCTATCTACTTGACCTTCAATAATAATTATACTGCTGCTTCCTCCCACGAACACTGTGATCACTGTGTAAACTCAATCTCCCACATTGGTGAGCTGGAGAGTGTTCATGGTCTCAGAAAGCCTTTAGAGTCTATTGCATTCAGATAGCTTATTTGGTTTGGAAATCAGGAGGACAGGAATAGTTCCCGAGTCCCAGGAACCCAATTGTCCAGCCCACTTGTCTCTGTGGCACCATTGAGGGTGGAAAAGCTTTCCGAAGCAGTAGGAGATGCCACCTGTAGAAGGACAACTTGACTTAGTCCAACCTCTGCAAAGCTGGTCTCACCCAGGAACTCCGAGCGGGAAATCAACGCCACTTAGAACATTAGGAGGCGGTTGGTCAGAACACTCTGGGATTCCTGGTTGAATTATGGACTTGGCA
The DNA here is from genome assembly GCF_027887165.1 of Monodelphis domestica. Classification (NCBI taxonomy): domain Eukaryota; kingdom Metazoa; phylum Chordata; class Mammalia; order Didelphimorphia; family Didelphidae; genus Monodelphis; species Monodelphis domestica. Next base: position 711,261,453 of record NC_077227.1, read on the forward strand.
GCAGCTGCCTGCCAGACCCATCTGGTTTGAATTGTCTGAGCAGTGCTCAGTACAGCTGTGGCTGTTGGTATGGGTGGGTCTTCTGAGTAATGCGCTTGCATTGAAGGGGTGGAGAAAGGAAAGGAAAGGATGAAACTCTTGTCATGAAGAGAGAGAACAACAGAACTCCTACTGTTTCTGCTTTGCAGCATGGAAATGGACCTGTGGTTCTGGGCAAGAGAAAGGATTCTTGCTTGATTGCAGGGCTCTCCCCTCCCTACATGGGCCGTCACACCCTGTGGGTGCTGTCACATCACATACTTGGGTTATGATTTGATTGTTTCGCTTTTTACAAGGGTGGCATAATTAGTTTCACATTTTTAATTTATAGCGTCAGCTAAGCTTTTTAATCCGTTATTTATGGCAAAGAGCTAAATTGCCTTCTGACCCTCACAGAAAGCATTTTGCTTCCACAGTTTGTAATCAGTTGTTTGACTAAAGCTTGTGACTTTCTTGAAGGAAGAGCACCCTGTGCCTTGCCTGGGGATCAGTAGCCTTAGTTGCTTCTCAGCATTTCCTAATTCTGGAATCCCAGAAACTCTGCACAAAGCTTCACATTTTTTTTCTTTTTTTTAAACCCCTACCTTCCATCTTGGAGTCAATTGTATTGGCTGTGTATTGGCTGCAAGGCAGAAGAGTGGTAAGGGCTAGGCAATGGGGGTCAAGTGACTTGCCCAGGGTCACACGGCTGGGAAGTGTCTGAGGCCACATTTGAACCTAGGACCTTCCATCTCTAGGCCTGGCTCTCAATCCACTGAGCCACCCAGCTTCCTCCAAGCCTCACATTTTTAAAGCTGGTACTGTTCTCCCTAAAGCTCAGCCATAGAAGAAAGTGAAGCTGGCAAAGATGAGAAGCTCATGGCCAGAAAAACCCAAGTTAAAAAAAAAATCTCACGTTTGGAGGTATTTCTGCATTTGTTTCTCTTTCTATCTTTGGACTAAGCCCTATACAACAGTAGCAGTATTTTTTTTAATGGTAGAGAAACACATGGGGGTAGGAGAACAAACTGGGAGAGCTGGTATACTTAAGAAGGCTAACAAATGAACCGTAGGCCTATGAAATTGGGCAAGGGAAAGTTGAGATGAATTCAGGGCATTGAAAGTGCATTAAACCCAAATCCTTTTTCCTTTATGACAAATCTCTTTGGAGATAGAGCAGCTGGTGTGGAGAGTAGGAGGAGGACCTCCACCATGATTTTTCTTTGGGTTGAATTGCACTGATGGGCATCCTTGGAAAAATCCCAGATACAAGAGAAGATAATACAGATAGATTCAATTTAACAGAATGTCTATGATGGTGTTTGGTGAATGGTACCAGAAGTGAGTGAATCATGGCCACTCGGCAAGCCCCCTGCCAGATCTTGATGTTAATATGTGATTCACTCTAGATTCATGACTCAACTTTGATCCTTTCCCCATGTCCATTTGAGTTGGAATATGGAAGGGTTAAGAGGAAGCAGAAGATTGTAGTAACAGCAGCCCCCAAGGGGAAAAAAAGAGGATTAATGCTTGGATGGAGGCCTCTTCATCTTGTAGGCCAAGAGGGTCTCAATATTTACAGCAGGTTAAATACATACCAATCGAATTGCATGTTTAATGAAGTGTAACAAATATGTAATCAGATACATATCTATTAAATAATTGTGGAATCTCAGCAAACATGTTCTTAATAAGAAAGGGTGCAGATGTCTTACAGATCAGGGAGAGAAACAAGGAATAAGGAAACAAATAAAAGGAATAAGAACTAACTTCTGAAAACAAAGAAGACCGTAGAGTTTCAGCCAGAATTTGATACAAATATCTGTACTCGTCTATAGAAGAAGTGGGATCTAAGCCAACAAATGAATAGATTCTCTAAAGAACTTTAAGAAAGGAAAGGTTAGGGGAAATGGCATTTAAAATGTAGTATCACAAGGAAGTGCTTGGTTACCCCCAAAGTGCCATCAAATAAAGGTGTGCCATCCTTATATTCAGTTTTCAGGAACACAAGAGCACTATTATTGCATCTTTCCATCTTGGGTATTCCATAACTGCAGGAACCAGGTATAGAGTGAAAAACAAAAGAACCACATGATATATAAGTGGAGGATTAGTAACTTAGGGGTTTGTTCTATAAAAGTGGTAATTATAATATTGTATTGCAATACATTATTAGAGTTACATCAGCAAACTGCTGTTGTAAGCTGATCTCCTTCCTCATGTAGAGAGTTTAGCTAAGCATGACTTTAACTACTAATTGAACTTTCGAGTTGAGAGAAAGGGATGCAGATCCTGGAGGAGGATGTCTTTGTCTGATGTCAGACAGGAACTCAAAGTCCATTGGCATCTAGCCAGATGCAGACACCAAGATTATAGAGGTAGCATTTTAATTTCCAGAATCAGAAATCACCTCCTTTGCTCTCATGTGCCCCTCCTGCTGCTCAGACTTTTTCTTTTGTTTGTTTTGGTAATAGCAGCTTACCCAAGAGTAGACTGGGATAGAAGAGAACATGGGCTTGCTGACTAGAGTGTTAGTCAATGAAGTGATAAGTGATGCATTGTTTGTATTCAAAGTATCTACAATTCCATCAGTTTGAATCTTCCCTTTCCTAGTGGAGCTTACAACTCCTCTGCACTCTATCCTCCAGCAGCTTTGATCATGCCTGTCCCTCATGTACTTCCAATTATCTTTGGGGATGTTTGTCATTTCATTCTTTTGAAATTGAAACATTGCAGGAACTAGGTAGGAGCCCATGGCATGACCAGAACATTGTGTGGCACAGCATAATCTTTTCTGGGAGCTTTTTCATTCATTTTGTTGTTGCTGTTGTGGTTTTCAGTGTCACCTAATCTCTTACTTTAGATTTCACTTTATGGGCTCCATGCTGTTGGAGTGAGTTATGTTCATAGAAGATCATGAGAAATAAGAAGAAGAATCTCCCCATCAGCAAGGAATTCTTTCCCTCGAAATTTACACAGAGCATTTTTCATGACACTTGTAACCACTTTTGACAAATGCCCAATGCATCTATTCAACACCTTCCTTGATGTAAATACTTAGATCATTAGATAAAGTCAGTTCTGAAATTTTGTCTATCGTAGAATTATTTTCAAATGCATGAGTGGAATCCTGTTTTGAGGAGAACCTTCAAAGTTCCACTTCTCTCTACTAAGTCAAATGTTCTCTTCAAATCAACTAATAAACACACAATACTCCATCATCCTCTGTATCTCTTGGCCATCTATGTGACTGAAAATGCATGATCCACTGTACAAAATTGTTTTATTTCCCTCTCGTGTTTTCATCAAAGTGCCTCCAATTCACACCTAGTCCATTTCCAGAAAAATTTTACAGAGCTAAGAAATTAGGCATATGGATTGTAGTCACTGCTCTCTTTTCATTTGCTTTTAATTTGGAGTAAAAGCACCTTCATGATCTTTCCATTCTTTTAGAATATTTCCTGTTTTGAGATATGTTGAGGCTCAATCTCTATAAGTTGTTTGGGATTTTTCATTCAGTTGGTTCTTTTGTACCTATTGTGCTCCCAGAACAGATTTCTTTTTAAGGAAGCCAGGATATAATGTCACTGAAGTCTAAAGACTTGGATTCAAATCCTAGTTCTGCATCTTAAGAGTTGTGTGACCTTGTAAAAATCATGTAGCTTTTCTATGCCTCAGTTTCCTCATCTGTTAAATCATGATGATCCTACCTGTACTAACCACCTCTCAAGACTATTATAAGGATCATTATATAATATATGAAGATGATTAAAACACTCTACAAATGTCTGATATTATAACTTTTTGTTCTATATGTGTTTGTTCAAGTCTATTTCCTCTTCTCAACTTCTCATCTATTGCCAATATTCCTTCTTCACTGGTACAGAGCTGGTATAGGCCAAATCTTGCATTATTGTTGAAGATGCTAATGGACTAGTGTAAAAATGCCATCATATATGCTACTTCAAATGATAATTCATTTCCTCCTTTCTGGCTTCAAAAACACCATTTCTGGAAATAATCCAGATTAGTTTCATCTCAAGGAAAAAAAATTTTGAAGCTTATTTTTGGTTCTTTTATTTTTTGCTATTTTCAGTACTGCTTGTATACTTCTCCATTCTCCTCCACATTTTTTTGCAAATGAGTTTGTACTCTAGATCATTGGCTGTCCTGTTTCTTCTTGGAAAGGCATTTGAGTGTTTACTCGCGTCTACCGTTCTGCTGATGAGCCTCCTTGATCATAAATATGGAATCTGCCCCTGGTCCTGAGCTCTAAGCCTTTCTGCCTTTATGGGACCTCCCAAAAATTTAATTCCACTGGTATCACCTTCAGTATAAAGCAATAATGTCCAATTCACAAAGAACTATCAATGTAGTACTTATGTGATGGACTATAGCCTCAAAATTAAAGATCAGAATTTCCATTGGACAAAAACCATATTGCATTCAAGATCACAGATTTTTGTAGTCTAAACATAGTCCTCTAATACCATTGTGAGAACATCCAGAAAATATGATATGAGGAAATAAATTTTGGACCAAATCTATGATTTCAAAGTCATAGGGGGCTCCCAGTGAGAAATTCATTTGGAAGAAAATGCTTATTTAAATCATATATGAGAGACAAGGAAAAGAAAAATCAAAGAGATCCTTTGGCTTTTAATTTAAAATAGAGAGACTTATGCCTTATCGATACCCTAAGGAAATTGAATAGAAAAAACTAGACCCCTTAATCCATCTGGTGGATTTTTTAACTTCTTACATCATAATCTCCTCATTGCCACAATTGCTTTCAATTCTCACTTTACAGTGTTGAATCTAGTGCTGTCCATCCTATTTTAGTTGCCTTAAGAGAAAAAACCTAAAATACTCATTTTCCCTTCCTAAATATATAGTACATATAATATAGATATAGCCAACAATCACCTTTATGTTTCAGTAAGAGAAAAGAGAATAGAAAAGTTGAGAAAGAGGTCTGCGTTCCCAAGAGTCCTCTAGAATCTGACACCAGATGTTTGGCCTTTTAATCACAATCTTTACCTACTTCTTCAACGGCATTAATGCTAGAGAAAAGTGGACAGCAGAACAATGGGTCACTAAGTCCAGACAAATCACAAATGCATTAATCATGTCTTTCATATTGTTCTGTTTTATAGATAGAATCATCAACGGTCAACAATAAGAAATTAATATGCTACTCAGAAATCCTGCCTCTCTATGGATTTAAATACAAGGCTAGAATAAGTCAGCCCCCACGCTTTTTAGAAGCTTCTTATAATCATTCTAGCCAGCCTTCTTACATTTCATATTTATCACTGAATCCCAAGTAGGGATTCGATCTATTAAGAATGTTAGTGAATCATCATCCAATAACAAGCAAGTTGTCCATGCTTCTCAGGTTTTCAGAAAAGCCAACATCACATTTGAAAGCATCTTCCCTAAAGAGCCAAGCTTCTCTAGCTCATTTTCTCTCTCCACCTCAGTTGCATGGTTTTCTTTGCTGATGTCACTGTAGTTATTCTCCACATAACAGTAACCTAATGGCTTTTAGAAAGGATTATTCTTGACACTATGGGCTCTGCTGTACTAAGCTGAGTTGAAACCCTCTTCTGTATGCTACAGGTTATTAGGGTTAGCTGCAAGAATGTGCATTTATTTACTCAAGGTACTTTATAAATCAATACTGTGTTTTTGAACTCAGGTCAATAGGAATAACTCAGAAACACAACCAACAACTACAGCAACCTGAAAACAGCACTTTCAGTGTATTGATTTTTGGGGAAGTATCCTTTCCTGGCATTATTCACACACCCTTGATAAGCAATTCAATGCAATCAAAAAATTTAAAGGATTTTTCACCCCCAAATATATATATTTATATATCTTTTTTTCTAACACATCTTTGAATTGCAATTTATTTTAGTCCTTAGAAAAGGTGAGGACTTGGCATCCCTGGAGAATGGAGCTTCGTACGCCTCACTGATTGTGGAGGGAAAAATTTTTGCTGATTCAGTGTTGGAGCAAAGTTGAACCATATCTGTGGAACAGTTCATTTCACTCTTTTCATGATTTCCTTCTATCCCTTAGTGAATTAGACATTCTCTTGATTTCAGGAAAGTTTTACTCACCCTCATCAAATACTCTTTCTTAAGGATCCATCTGAGGATGGATCTAAGCCGGGCATCACACAATGCAAGTGCATCAAAATAATTCTACCCAGGGGAGTTTTTAGCGTTTTCCTAGACCAAATCCAACTTCATCAGAAAATCCTTATTCACTCTTTTGGTTTTACTTGTAACTGCTCTCTCACCTCTTCTGTTGATGTTTCTGTCATCAAGAATATATTTAATCCTCTCCCCATTTATTACCATTTCTAAAATATTATCTCATTTATTCAATATATAATTCAATATTTAAATGTCTTAGCTCTCCAATTAGATGATAAGCTTCATGAAGATAGGCATCAGGTCCTCATTTGCTTCAGTCTCCCAAAATACTTGACACAATGCCTTCAACATTTTAGATGCTGAAAATACTTGTTCATTGAACAATGTTTATCTTTAAAATGACTTAGTTTTTAATTTATTCAAAAAATCCACCTTTTGCAAATTTGTCATGAAAGTTCATATGATTGTATAGTTTACTTTGCTATATTCCATTTATGAAGCCTGTGTTTTAAATCCTTTTGTCACCTTCAGCATTCAAGAAAAAGATTTGTGATCTTCTTACTTCCTTAATTTATTCTTATAGCCTCATTTTTCATTTTAAATCATCATTTCAGATCACAGAATTAAGTAAAGTACATAGAAATGAACTCTCCTAATGTTCCACACACATCATCTTCAGCTTTGATTTTATACTCATTTTAAACCTGACTCTTTCTTTGGGTGCAAAGCATATGGCCTGATAGTCTATATAAAGTGGAAGCCATCTTGGATATAAGATCAGGAAGCAAGCCTTCACAGATTTTTTCAATTATAACAAAATTGAATTTATGCTCTGAATTTACAAAAGATAAGCATTGGAGAGAATAGAGGAAAATGTGTTGGAAAATATGCTATAGGAATATGAAACAACAAAAAAGTCATACTTATCATCTCTACAGAAGGCTTCAACATTCAGGTATACACCATTCATATACATACATATACATATATATTATAGATATATAGAAAACAATGAGAACAAGTATTTTACTAAGCATTTAATAAGTAGCAGGAACTGCACTAAATGCTTTTAAAAATACTCTCACTTGATTCTCACAACAACCCCAAGAAGTATAGGATCTATTATTATCAACCCCATTTTACAGTTGAGGAAACTGAAGTATATGGAAGTTAAGTTACTTGCCCAGGGTCCCACATACAGTAAGGGTCTAAAGCCAGATTTGAAATCAGGTCCTCTTGACTTTAGATCTAGGGACTATATCTACTTCGCTACCTAGTTGAGAAGAGAGTTTTGGAAATGGTGAGCTCCCCACTCTCCCCCCCAAAATATTTACAAAATGAAATTATTGATTATATTTTAGCAGTCAAGAAAAAATTCTTATCGATGTAGGAAGTGCTTCTAACTCAGGTACCTATGTACATTTGGATCATTGACTTATCCAGGAAAATATTAATAACAATATCAAGCTAAAAGAATATAAATGAAAAGAAGATATAATGTACAATTGAGGTAACTCCAACCCTACCTATTTAAATAAGATGTTGATGAAGAAGAACAGAAAATGGATAAAAGAACAGACATTGATGAAATTTCCTTTTACTAAGGATGCTAAACTGATATAAACTATCATTAAAATGAGAAAACTAAAAGAGTCTAGAAATTGCCTCAGCCAGCAAACATCTGATCTCCTTGCCAAGGAGAAAGAAATGGCAGCCAAAGGCAACATCAGTTTATAATCCAAATTTGTTTATAAAAAGTTTAAAGAGAAGATTGGTGGAAGATTATGAGCATTATCACCTCATAAAATAGAGAAAAGCAAAGGAAACAAAAATAAGTTTATAGAAAACTTGGCAAGAGATCCAACTAGCTAAAATTATCCCAGTTAAGGATGAAACTGTAAAAGAAGAGAGCAAATAGATAAAATGGAAACGATCTGTAAAAGATTCTTTATAACAATATGTTTTCAGTATTATTGATGATGGATGCACCACATTTAAATTCTAACATCATAATCCCTGCCAGGTGCTATATGAGGAAATTGAAATGTCCCTAGAGAAAGCAAATCTAAGAAGAATAGATGAATTTTACCAAGAATACACAAAGATCTGAAATATATATGTATATATATTAATGCATTGGCATATGTGTGTATTGTATATGCTGGATAAGGAATTGCACAGAGAATGTATAGGAGAAAATTGGGCTGGATATACTTTGGAAGGTCACAAGGTACTTTTTTAAGTGACTTTGAGCTTTTCACTAAACTAAAAGCTACTTTTTTTACTTTATATTTACTTTTTCTTACAAGAATTTCTCAGTAAGTCAATAAGCATTCATTAAACACCTACCATTGGCAGGCACTGTGCGAAGCACCAAGGATACAAGGAAAAGCAAAAGATTATCCCTGCCCTCAAGGAGTTCACAATATAATGGGGGAATGTATCAGATTTTTTTAAAGGATAAGTAAAATAGGGACAGGGATGGGGAGTTGGGAAGGGAGATAGATAAAGTCCTGAAGCCTACTGGGAAATGAAGCTCTCCTCGAATGTCCACTTTCCATCTTCTCTAATCAGTAGGAAGGAGGGGAAGGGAGTACTAAGAAGGATTGAGTTTCAGAGTTGATAAGATCTTGCAGGCAGTCATGATGAAGTTCAAAAGAATAGCAAGGTGAGTGTTCTTTCCTCCTTTCTTCCTAATTAGATAAATAAGGGAAAAAAAAACACTTCCCCCACCCCAAGTAATATGCATAGTCCAGGAAGAAAAATCCATATTTGCCATATCCAAAACTTAATGGTGTATTCTGCATTTTAATTCCATCATCCACCAGGTAGCATATTTCATCTTCAATCCTCTGAAGCTATAGTATATTGTATATAGTATCATTGATCAGAGTTCTAAAGTCTTTCAAAGTTGTTTTTCTTTATACAGCTTGTAATAGTATAAATTGTTCTTCTAGCTCCCGTTACTTTGTTCAGCATCAGATCAGTCTTCTTAATTTTCTTCAAAACATTCATTTCATCATTTCTTATTGTACAATAATTTTCTATTACATGTCATTTTTACATGTATATCATATTTATACATATATCATAATTTGTTTAACTGCCCACCAATAGTTAGGCAGCCTCTTAGCTTCCAATTTGAGGCTTCAATGAAGAGATGCTATAAATCTGTTTGTACATATGGATTTAGGTCTATTTGCAATATCTTTTAGGGATTCTATATATCTACAAGTCAAGAAATAACAGAATCTCAAATGAATGAAAGCTTTGAATCACCCAGAGGATTATTAATGAGAAAGTATATATGTAGTAGCTGTTAACAGGCTGAAATTCCCTGCCACCAGAAGATTACACAAAAATAACAGAATATTATAGAAGAGTTTGCCTGGAAAGGTGGACAGTTATGTAGCAAGAATGAAAGCCGACCAATAGACAATCTGAATGCTTTTTTGGTATTCATGAAATGTCATAAGATCCAGGAAAACATGTTAGTTGGATGTATTTACTCTAAAGTAGCTACCAAAAGTCAAAAAGAAGACTTCCACAGGATCAGAAGCCATTGATGTGATCTGCACTGCTGGTAGAAATCCCCTTATTGATGAGATCTGAGATCCATCACAGTATTGAAGTATTTATGTAATTAAATACCTTACGTTCATCACATATCTTCAGAATATGTCCTAAGGGTGGTTTGGAGACTTGTCATGTATTGCTTTAGCTGGTATTAAAAAGGAAACTTTAAATTTGGTTACCATATTACTAATCTTTTCCACATTGCTCCCTTTCCTGTAGCCAGTGGTCTTGAAGTTCTTCTATTAATAAAGAAATCATGGTTGATGTTTATTTCAGTCATAATACTTTTTTGCCTATCTCTATCAGTAATAACAAATATCAAATTTCAGTTAAAAAATTGAACTTTGTATCTAAGTATTCTCACTCAAGTATAAGAGCATTTGATTATTTAAATTTCATTCACTTCTCCAAACTCTCATGTACAAATAATTTTTCTACATCTTACTAATAAAATAGTTGAATAACTAAAGATATCTTTGAATAAATGCCCTATGTAATCTAAGTTATTTATGGTTGTTTTCCATTGACCCAAAGGTATGAAAATAAATCCATAGGACTACAGAGGAAGAGACTAAAGATCCAAAGAGTAAAGCAATGGTAGCCATAAGTTCAAGTGAAGGACAGTATCTTAGGAAGGTATTTAATTTTCACAAAACCCAGTACTTAAAATTTTTTTAGAAAAATTTCAGGAAAAGAAACTTGATAACTCCTTGAATCAAGAAAATGAACTGTTCAGAGAAGGTGCCATAAAGAAGCATCTAGTGCATCAGAAAATCCATAATGAACTTGAGGATGTAATTCATTGAACTGAAGGGGATTGAAGACAATTATTCTGAATGTAAACTCTTATGCCAAAGGGGACGGCCCCCTAATTGGTTTTTTGTCAATATACCTAGCAAACATTGGTTTTGCACTCTCTCTCTCTTCTCTTTCCCTCTTATCTCTAACTGTTGTAGTTTCCTCTTAGAAAGTGAAATATTGTATGCACCTATAGCTAGAAGATCTTTAGAGGTATAATCTGGTTATGTTAAATTATTCATTGGGGAGACTAGTCTCCCAAAGAATCACAGGGTGGGACTGTGAAAAGGAATTCTTTATTCTCTTTGTCTATTTTGAGTTAATCAACCAAAAACTTAAAAACACCCCTACTTAATAGGAAGTAAGGGAATTCACAATTACTTATGTGGAGAGCTCCACCCTTTTAACTCAGTCAGTCAGAAACTTGTGATTCTTTTGATAAGAGTTTATACCCTCAGAACATGAGAGGTATATCCCACAGACACTGCCCCCTCCCCCAGGTAGTGCTAGGCAATTTGGAAGCTGTAATTGGTCCCTGTAAAGTGGAAGAAGGGACAGGAAGTGGCATGGAAAAAGGACTATAAAAAGACCTGAACCTCCTGTCAAAGGGGTCTTCAACTTAAATTTGGCTTAGAGCTTTAGCTGGTGACTTGCCTCTTGGAGGTGACCTTGGTTTTTTGGACTGGTCCATTCATCTTCGGCTTGGATCTTCTCCTGGTAAATTGGCTTGGACTGGGACTTTGGCTCTTGGACTGCTTCCAGGAGGACTGCTCCTGGATCTTCTCCTTTGGAGTCCATCTTGGGTGAGTGAGTAGCTGGCCTTCCTTTCCTGGAAAGTTGTATTCCTGTTACATTTACATAGCTCCTTAATATTCATATATTTTTCTGACCTCACAACAATATCATGAAATAGAGAAAACACATAGTAGTGCCCCCATTTCACAGATAAGGAATCTAAGGCTCTAAGGAAAAGGGACACGTGAGTAAAGCTCACACAGTCAATAAATGTCTAAAACAGACTTCAAAACCAAATCTCCTGACTCTTAACTAAGCTCAATACTCTGTTCACTATATCGTATGATTTTTCAGTAGTAGTGTTAGATTTTCATTGGCTCACCCATACACTTCTATCTCAACTCTTATAAATAATTTTTTTTTAAGACAGCTGATCTGGGTTAGGGTCAAAATATTAACTGTTCAGTCTGCTTTGGAGAAAAATATAAAGTCATCTGGTCCATATGCAGCTCAATTCTTATTCAATAATATTATACTTTAATCAAATGAACTGAATAGATTATAGTTAGCAATGTTTCTGGACAGAAATACCCAATATTGAAACTACAGATTTCTTCCCACCAAAATGGCTGCCTAAATAGAAGCAAGACCATCCAGACCCTCTAAACCTACTCTAGGGGGAGAAAAACTAAAATTCATGACAGAGCAAATAATGATCAAGAAATCACATGAGAACCTATTCACTATAGCTTCCTCCATCTCAGAAATGCACAAAAAGTTAGCAAGAAACCCATAGACAACAGAGAAAGGAGCTGTTAGCAAAAACCCAGCACTCATAGGCAGAAAGGTTGGCAGTTTTCCCAAAATGACTACAGACAGGCCAAAAGCAGGTACAGATTACAAGGCACTAAGTCCAAGGGTCATCCAGAAAGCCATAGGGAAATGAAGATCAAATGGCATTAGGGTGGTCAGAAAGCTCAGCAAATAGAACCTTGGAAGCCCAAGGGAGCAGCACAAGTGTCACATGGTAAAATCCAGTCACGGACAGCCCATGTACCCAGGAGTTCTGAGACCTCTAGCACCTTGGTGCACAATACCACAAAATGCCCAGAAATTCCAGTACTCCAAACTTCAAAGATCCGAGAGATATGAAGTAGGGTAGAGAAGACTTGACCCAGGAAGGGAGAAGTCAACACATGAACTTAGGTGACTCAGAGTGAGACCAAGTAAGAATGACCACTTTACCCAGAGACTTAGTAGAAGATGGAGTCTGAACCTGGTAAAAAGTGCCAACTGAAGAACTAAAGATGAAGAGAGTAATAAACCAAAGAAGACATTGACCAATATGAAAAAATATAAAGAGGCCCAAAATGCAAGTCTAAAAGGAGAAATTAACTCCATAGCAACTACAAATAGAGACACAAAGTTTAAAAAAATAAAAGAATTTTCCATAAAATGGACTGAATGAATACCTAAAAGAAATAAAATGTAATTTTTGAAAAATGAAATAAAAACTTAGGAAGAAAGAACTGGAAGAATAAATAGCTTAGAACTCAAGGTGGTAAGCCTTATCCCAGTAACAGACTCTCAAAAAACTAGAATAGATCAAACAGAACTCCTTGAAACAGCAAGAAATACTTTAACAAAATCAAAACATTGAAAAATATGTTCAGTGTTATATATATCAAGAAGTCAAAAATGAGAACTGTCCATACCTATTAGAGTCAGAGAGCAAAGTGAAGATAGAAATCCACTAATCATCTCCTAAAATAAACCCCAAAAGGAAAAGCTCCATTCCATAGATAAAATCCAAAGCTCCCACAACAAAGAAAAATGACTCCAAGTATCTAGAAAGGAGTTCAAGTATCAAGAAACCACAGGCAGGATCACACAGGACCTGGCAGCTTCTATTATAAATGAGAGGAGATAAAATATTCCAAATGCAGAAAAGATAGGCTTGCAACCAAGAAGCTTTGCCAGCAATGCTATTGTAAATTATTTTCCTGGTTCAGCTAACTGAATTGGTTCATGCTATCCTGTATTCTCTAAAATCATCTCTTGTGTCATTTCTTATGGTACATTTTATGTTACAATAACATTTCAATATATTAATATACTACAGTTTGTTCATCCATTCCCCAATGGGTGGGTACCCATTTTCTTTTCTTTTTTTCTTCTTTTTCCTATCTCCTTCAGGATAAATAAACCATTCATATCTCAAAAAAACAGATGTTGAACATATGTGTGTATGTACACGTGCACACACTACCATACACCACAATGACAACAACAGTTTGGTGTAGAAATGCATCCAACTAACAGAAAGAGACTGATCTAAGTATTGATTTTAAAGACGTAAACTGTTCAGTAGATGCAATGAACTTTAAGGGAGGTAAATAAGAAAAAAAAATAGATGTTCTGGAGGTAGAGTGATTTTGTTCAGAGCACTTAAAGAGGAAAAAGGAAAGAGAAGATAAAAAGAGGAAGACCCAAGTTCAGAAAGGAATGGTGTGATAACACTTGCTATTTCTTATACTTGACATTGTGAGAAAAGAATACAAATATAGAGGAAAGGAGGGAGAAGTGGAAATTATTTAAACTTCTCCTAACAGAGAGTTGATATACTCAAGGTGCAAAAAGAGGTATATACATTTTTTGGACATCCCCCTATGTGAGATCATTTTGATTGACTTCTTATTTGTCATAAGGTTTTTTCCCCCTCTCTTTTAAATTGAGCAGTCTGAAAGCGAGAGCAGAGTCAGAAATAGTAGGAAAGAGAGCTATGTTTAATTTTTAATTGTTTATTTTTGGTAAATACACAGAAGAGAACAGATGAAAATTAAGAGGAAAACACAAGCAAGTAGAACAGTTCTAAAAGTAAGGTGTGGATTTTTTTTCAAAAAAGCAAGTCGTAAAAATGAGATTTATTGTTTCACATGCAATCCTCTTTTTCTTCTCTGTTGTGTTTATGAAAATGCTCTTTTTTGTATTTGAGGATAATTTATTTAAAAACAAACAAGTATGTGCCACATACACACCACCATTTGACATAATTGAACATAGTTATAGAACATGGTTGCCTAATTCTGTGCTCTATAAATTAAGAATGAAAGGAATTAAGAGTTCAGAGGAAAAAACAAACTAGCATTAATTAACTGGAAAAACAGAACATTGAGAGATGACAATTTCAGAAATGATAATTGTGTAAAATATGGAGACAAAAAATGTAATTCCTGATAGAGGATTAGCTGAACAAATTATGAATTAATATAATTATTAATTCCATGATGAGTATTGTCAAATGTGAAAACGTTTGAGTAACATGGGAAGACTTGAAAAGAAGAAAGGCAAAGGGACTCTAGATTTAAAAGCAGGACCATGATAGCACTATACATGATGATTGCAACAATATAATGTTAAAACAAGCAACATAGGGTAACAAAACTATGACAAATTACAATCATCAATGTTAGTAATACGTCATCAAAATTATAAGTTACATCCCTCCTTTCTGTTGGCAATCAATAGGATGTTTGCTACAATTTGTCTTAGATAGATAGATAGATAGATAGATAGATAGATAGATAGATAGATAGATAGATAGATGAATAGATGGATAGATGGATATATGAATGGATAGATAGATGGATTGATGGATGGATAGATAGATAGATAGATAGATAGATAGATAGATAGATAGATAGATAGATAGATAGATGAATAGATGGATAGATAGATAGATAGATAGATAGATAGATAGATAGATAGATAGATAGATAGATGAATAGATGGATAGATGAATGGATAGATAGATGGATTGATGGATGGATAGATGGATAGATAGATAGATAGATAGATAGATAGATAGATGAATAGATGGATAGATGGATATATGAATGGATAGATAGATGGATTGATGGATGGATAGATGGATAGATAGATAGATAGATAGATAGATAGATAGATAGATAGATAGATAGATAGATAGATAGATGAATAGATGGATATATGAATGGATAGATAAATGGATTGATGGATGGATAGATGGATAGCTAGATCCATACATACATACACACATACATATATATATTTTAAATTTACTGACAAAAATTTTTAAGTGAATAAATTATATCACATATACTTCTGGCAGAGTAAGGTATACAGCATGAAAATATCAAGAGAAGAAAAGAGGAGGAATATTGTAGGAAGAATACCTCCTGTTTCTAATGTATCTTTAAACCTGTAACATATTGTCCATTCATGAATTAATGTTGTTTTTCTTCCGTCTACTCATCCTGTTTAAAATACCTTTGTGTGAGTGTATTTGTTTCAGATGGTATAGAATAAGGAGTGTAATCTTTTATAAGCTCCAATAAAATAAAACTTAATAAATTAAGAGAGAGAAAAAATGAATATTTTCTGTTTCTATTTCCAAGTTTACCTGAAGTATCCACCTTTACTTTTCTTTAAACTGAAAATATGTAAATATTACATATTTGTATGTAGATAGAGAAGATATATGTGATATAGAGGTAGATGACAGAGTGAGAGAGATGTAGCCAATATATATCCAGTTGTGGTTCTACTGATATTATGTTTCATTGCTTCACATAGATCTGGCAGTATTTCCTGGGGTGCTTCACATTTACACTTTTGTAACACTGTAATATTCTACTACATGAATATACTGTTATTTGGGCAATTATTGGCCAGTCCTTGCATACATAGTTGACACAGGTTATTTATAATTTTTTCTGGGCTTTAGATTCAGTTAGAAACAACAAGATTTCTGAGAAAAGTAAAGAAGGCCAAAACCTAAAGGGGACAGTCCCAGTATAAATATCTAAATAGAGTAAAAAATCTCTATTATCCAGCATTCTCTTAACCAGAAATCTCAATTAACTGCCTCTTTCATGCTTCAACAATACTGATAATTGATGTTCATAATGATGATTCTGAGGCAAGGCATGATCTAGAAGTACCTTCTGAATCATCAAGGAAAGATCATATTAAATGAATTTTATTGCAATGTAATTCATTGAAAACTGGTCATCCGTGTGTGGTATATATGGTAACTCTGTATGAACTGAATATTTGATTAAGCAGAGCAATATTTGATTAATTCATTCCCCTACTGTACCACATTATACAGAATACTTTAGTACATGTGTCTACCTTGTCTCCGTGGTCTACTTCTAGAATTTGCATGGCCACAGCAGAGTATCAGTTGTTTTCTTGCTATAAGATAAAAAGTTCATTTTCCAACCCCCCAATTGCAATTTGTCAAAGTCCATTTCCTAGTCCCCTGAACAATTCCAGCCAAATTGTATAACTGTTAGAATCATTTGCATGCATAATCATGTTGGAGTGATGGTATAATCTAAGCGGGTCACTTATGAGAAGAGAACAATAGCAGCCAGGTTCCAGTTCTTGGGGTACTCAGAGGGTAATTTATTGCATGGTTAATGTTGTCTTTCTAATTTCTGCCAAATGTTCTCTTTTAAAATGATAAACACTAAAAATTACTACCCCTCATGCATTATCTTTACTGTTTTCACAATCCTGAGTTGAGTGCCAATATGAGCACTATTTTATATGCCTGCCTCTTTTAAATGTGTAATAGTAGACAAAACAGTTACAAATGAGTTCAAAGCAACATTCAGCTCAAATCGTACATACAGCAGCTTTAGTTTAGCTTGAATTATGGGGTCTTGTGCATTAATTAACATTTGCTTACTGTTTGATTATTTAGTATTTATTTTGATCTTGCAGATAATTTTCCAGCCTATAAAACATTTTTCCAGGCTTTAATCCTCCCACAACTTCTATTAAAATGGAAAAACTAAACAAATGTAGCCAATACTCTGTTGACCCATCATGAATTTCTACAAAGTCCAGGCAAGTATTTATCTGCTAGTCAATCAAACCTGCCAGGCATTTAAGATATTTAATATCCTTTTTTTTAAGTTAGGTATTGCTAGCAATACCCTCATGAGTTTGTAAGGAGTCATCAACTCCCTTTCAGAGTATCGAAGAACATCATGTGTTTCAACATTTCTACAATTCCTCAGGAACTATTCAATCCTAAAGGCAAGAGTGGCATTTAAAAGAGTGGAGCCATAAACTGTAAGAGTTAAAATGGTTGAAGGCTATAAACTGTAGTGATTAAAATAGTGGAAGACTTAAACTGTTGTAGATAAAAGAATGGGTGAGTCAATGTGTGACCTCAGGAAATATGTTTTCACTACAGTATCTTGTTTTTAAATCAATATATAAGGTGGTCGCCAGGGAAATATTCCCAATTATGAAATATACCCAAGTCAACTGGGTTTTATAGAGAATTTAATTAATAATACAATGAGGAATTAAAGAAAGAGAGAAAGAGTAAGAAAGGAATAAGTATGAAGGGCCTTAAGCCAACATGGCCTAGACCTGAGTCTTAAGAGAGAGATAGCTCAGTCCTTAATCACTCACCACAAGATCTGTCCAAGCAAGAATATAGGCACCAGTTCAGCCAGCCATCCTTCTCCAGAGAGGGATTCTTCTGACTGTCCTCAAGAGCCTCTTTTCAAGAGACTCCTTAGAGACTTTCTTCAGAGCCTCCTCCTTAGATCACTCTCCTTCTAACAGCTGTCTTAGAGACTGTTTCTCAAGATACTCTATTTTTCAACAAACTGTCCTTTTCTTATATAGGGGGTTTTCTCCTATGTCACCTCCCCTAAGTTCTTCCATCTACCAATCACAGTAGATGTTTTCCAAAGGACAGCCCATTCTGAATTCACACCTGAGTAGACTAATCCTTTTAGTAATCCACACCTGAGTAGGCTAGAATCTCTGAGTAAGTTTTTTTCTCTTTGCTCCTTGTAAGTTCACAAGTTGCCTGACCTTTTATAGGTACTTAGCACTCCTTTGTATTAATTCTAAATATAGGCATGGCTTAAGTATGGGTTTAAGTATTTTTCATTGTTCAGCAAGGAGTTTTTTCCCCTAAAGCAGGCTTAAGTACTGGTGGAGTAGAGGTCTTCACATTTTTTATCTAAGTAGAGTTCTCACTGTCCAAATGGGGAATGATCACAATAGGGGATTGTCCCAATGGAGAATTCCCCAATGGGGAATTTTTTAACATTCATAAGTCTGAGAAATTTCAAGATTCACACAAGAGAATGGTCTAGTTGAAGGAAAGTAAAACAGAATCTCAATGGGACTGTCTTTGGCACTTTGAAAAATTATACACTATATTAAAGGGATGGCTAGTAAGCATCTAGAAAAGGAAGCAGTAATCATAGTCAGAATAGCTTCTGTAAGACCAGGTCATGCCAGAACCCATGAGGTTTTTTCATCTATATAATATAAAAAAAGATCCAATTTTGGCTGAGCTTAAAAATGTACAATTTTCATGGATTCGAATAGGAAACATGTTCACACGGTAACTATAAAACTTCCCTTTTACTTAAATGTTATGGCTCATACTTTTATGTTTTCTGAGATTAAGAAAATACTAGTTTGTCTCTAGATTTTCTAAATGGCTTTTTATCTTCCTGGCCTAATGATATTATTGAATTTTTATCTAAGCCTTCCTGGATTCTCTTGAAAAATGCCTCTCCAGGTTTGTTGACCATGTTCTTCTCTCCAAAATTATAAACTCATTTTGACACTGTTTCTCATGGCATTTGTTTTATGGCTTTAACTTTGGCATGGGGACTGAATTGCTTCTTGTGGCATTTTTTTCATCAGTGAGATAGATGATGGGTAGTTAGGTGGTATAGTGGATAGAGTGCCAGGATGGGAATGAAGAAGACTCATCCTTCTGAGTTCAAGTCTGGCCTCAGACACTCACTAGCAGTGTGACCCTGGCAAATCACTTAACCCTGTTGGCTTCAGTTTTGTCATCTGTAAAATGAACCAGAGAAGGAAATAGCAAACCATTTTAGTATCTTTGCCAAGAAAACCCCAAATAGAGTCACAAAGAATCAAATATAACTGAAACAATAACAACAACAATGTAGATGATTGTCCCTAGGCTTCAGATTTCTCTGTTTTGACTTTTTATTAGAATATTGATAACACTCTTCATAAGCTCCCCACCACCACCACCACTTTTCCAATCTTCTTACACTTTACACTCTCCCACGGTCACTGGTCTTCGATACACTGGCATTAGCATCTTTGCTGTTCCTCAGTCAAGAAAGGAAAGGAAAGTTGCTCAGTGGATAGAGAGCCACCTTTAAAGTTGGGAGATCCTGAGTTCAAATGTGACCTCAGACACTTCCTAGCTGTATGACCCTGGGCAAGTCACTTAATCCCACTAACCCCCAACTAGCCCTTACCACTCTTCTGCCTTGGAACCAATACTTAGTATGCATTCTAAAACAGAAGGTAAGAATTTTAAAGGAAAAAAAGACAGTTAATCTCTCCATTCTGGATGCTTTCTCTAGCTGTCCCCCAGGCCTGGAACTCTTCATACCCTAGCTTGCTTCAAGTCCCACAAAAAAGCCTACTTTCTATGGGAAACCTTTCCAGATCATCTTTAATTCTAGTCCTTTCCATCCTAATCATTGCCATTTTATACGTGTTTGCATGTTATCTTTCCCATTAGATTTTGAGCTCCTTGAGAGCAGAGGCTGTCATTGTTTCCCTAGTGTTTGGTAGAGAGCAGGGCACCAAGTAGATGCTTAATAAAAAATATATAATAATATATATATAATAAAAATAAAATAATAAAAATAATAAAAAATTAAAAAAATAACTGAATGAATGAATCAAACTACCAGTCAGATCATAACCAAGATATAAAAGCTCAGAGATCGTGTGTCCACAACTGAAGCCATTTTTAAAACCAACCTAAGTTGATTCAGAATGATGGTGTGGACCCTCAGAAATTGTGGCCAAGTGTAGAATTTCACTCCATCTGCTGCCATATAAATCAAGTTCAAACCCCTTCCTTATTACATTAAAATGAGGTGCCCATTACAGTGAATAATAGTTCTTTTTGACCTTTCTACTGTAACATGCTTTGAGAAAATGATCATAGGATGCCACGAGGGACCCAAGAACTGGTTTGGAGTGCCAACTCTGACTCTTACCTCTTAGGTGACAATGGGCAAGTCACATCTTTCTAAGTCTCAGTTTATCCATTTGTAAAATGATTGGGCTGAACGAGTTAACCTTGGAGGTAGCTTCCTGATCTAAATCTGTGATCCCGTGGTTATACAAAACTTTGTTTTCTTAATCATTTTCTGAGAACTTAATCAAACCTCTGAGGACAGCTTCAAATACTTCAGTAAAGTTGCAGGGTTCCTTGTGTGTATCTTGCACTGTTCCTGAAAGACTAGAAGTTCTAATCACTAGCACTTTTTTTTTCTTTTCTATCAAGGCAGAGCACATAAATGCCCACTGGGTGCCTAACACACTGCTAGGTATTGTGGAGGAAATGAACTAACATAATAGTATAAACACACTCACCGCAGCATGATTTCTTTCTTTCTGTGGTATATGTCTACTGTCAGTAAGGCAATTGAAGCCAAATCCAGTTGAGATGGGCTACTACAATATAGCAACACTTTGTGTCTCAAATAGATATTTGAGAAGAACATCCAAACTCTTTGGGACACAGAAGCATCATTTGGGAAATATAATATAATTGGGCTTTTTCCAGATCTGAAGGAAATACTGTATTTTTGAAATGTTCAGGCTCTCTAAAGTCGGCATATCCTGGTGCAAAATGAAACATGGAGAGGAATAAAACCAAATACCAGGAAGATCTCAGGAATATGATGACTTAGGTGTGTGTGAATGTGTGTGTGTGCATTGCATGCATGAGTGTGCACATATGTAGACACAGGTTGGGATGCTCTCTAATATATGAATATATCTAGTTGGAAAGTTTTTTTAAAGCCCTAAATGACAATTTCTAGTTTTTGTTGTACGATAGCAAATAACCAGGTTGTTGTTGTTTTTTTTTTATTTCACTGAATTCAAAATGGTTAAATTATGGCTAAGCTAAATGACCCAAAAGGTCTGCCTCAGCTCTGAAATCCAATTTTTTCAAAGCAGCAAATTGTTGAGAATAAGTACAAAGGGACTGCAAAGTCCTATTAAAAAACGTCACGAGTATTAAAGCTCAGAAGGAGCTAAGCCTAGGGATAATACTACAATGACAAAATGTTCTGTTAGGAACAACAACGACAAAAAAGAGTCGCAATAAAGGATAGAACCATTTCTTCATGATGCATAAAAAGGTAATAATAAAGAAGAGAAACAATGGAGAGAACCAAAATGACTCAGTCCTTAGTCTGGAACTTTGACACGAGTGCTGGCTTGTTTGTTTTCAGATTCCTCCCCTCAAAAAAAAAAAAACCTTTATAGAAAAGAAATGTCTCCCTCCCCTTCAGAGGTCCATGTTTCACTTAATTTTCCAATTTTAGGATACAGAGGACTACAAAGGGTCTTAGCTATTTTCACCCAATGATGATGATGATCCATTTTTTAAAAAATCATTCTGGGGTAAATCCAGTGTCATAGAGTCTATAAAATACGATTTTTCTAGCACATAAATGGTTATTCATTCTCTTCTACTGGCCTGCAAAATGCATTCATTTGGCCACCAAGTTCACCAATTTTTCATCATTCTGGAAAAGATAGTAGCTTCTTCCATCATCAGTGAACCCAGCGATCCCACATTTAGGTGCTAAAAATCACTAACGGCTATAAAGACTTGCGTAAATTACAGCCATGCAGAAAGCATGTGGAAAAATCAATAAGTAATGAAATAATACTGCAATGAAGTAGCTAAGAGAGGACTGGGTGGGAAAATCCCAGTGATTCCATTTTATTTGGTCAAAGAAGAAATGAAGATGTTCTCAGGTCTTCATATACCATTTCCTTCTTTACGCAGGAGAATTTGGCAGATTAACAAATGGGATGATTCTTCTCACTCTGTCCTCCCCTCGCAATAAGCAATTGCAAAAACATTGCCTTTATCTTTTTTGGCCTTCTGGGTCTAGGTATTCCTCATATGCCTTGGGTACCCAAATGTCTCCCTTTTAAAAGTAGTCAGATAGGTTGTCCTTAGATAAAGTCTTCATTCTGCTGTGATTTGATATCTCACCCAATATAAAAAATGTCAATCAATCAATAAATATTTATTATACTCCTACTATGTGCCAGGCCCTGTGCTTAGTACTGGGGACACAGACAAAGGCAGAAGATGGTATTACTTTCAAAAAGCCTATGAAATGATCATACATTATTTCTAGTGCTTAGTGTGGTTCCTTGCACATAGTAGGGGTTTAATGAATTTTTGTTGACTCATCATGCATAAGGCTTTAATCCTAGATTCTTCTATCCACACCCCCACTTTAATCCATAAATGTACAGCTAATTATGTAGGTTGAAAACATTGAAATATACCTACTAGTTAAAATGGTTAGTTTCCAAAGGAAACTGGATAAAGTTGAAAGTTCTTGTGCTGAATCAATCCTCTTGGAATTTAGGATTTAAATCTGCTGGGGGCTGAAGGGAGGTGTCACTTGGAAGGTACACTGTGTAACATGGTCTTCATTTTAATGATGTGTTTGAAGACTGTAGGATTAATGAGACACAGTGAAATATTTGAATAAGGCAGCAAGAAAAAGAAATAAACCAAGCCCAGGCAGCCTTGCCAAAGAGAACCTGCTCTCCTAAGGGGTCCAAGGGAGATTCTCCTATTCTTCTCAGCCTTTCCCTATTATGATAAGCCTCTTTATTTAAATATCTGTTTCGATTAGAAAGGACACTGTCAGCAAGGTATGGACAACTGTCAGTGGAATCTTTAGGTCTAGGTCAAAAAACCATAAAATGGCAAGGAAGAATGGATTGACATGATGAGATTTCTTTTGTTTTGGTTTGTTGGTTGGTTGTTTTTTTTTTCCCCTGTATGTAGCCTCTGGCCCTTCCTTCATACCTCAACAGCCCAGTAAACACTGAAGAATGTCCCGATGCTTTCTTCAGGTCTAACTGTGTCACTCTCCAACCAGGAGTATTGAAGCTAGAAGTAGGAGGTTATTAGTAAGGGAAGAAAGGAAATAAAGCAAGTACTACTTTACTACATTGAAGGATTTAGGACAGATAGCAAAGTGAATAGATTTGAAGATGTGGAGAGTTGAGCCTTCTGATGACAAGCAAAAAAAGTCTTCTAATCTTCTTGTCCCTTTAGAAACCCAAATTGAGAATCCTGGATAGTGCCTAAGGACTGGGTTATCTTTGGCTCTTGCACTGCTAATGCCCATACTAAAAGAAATATAAAATACAGACATTTATTAGGATTCTGATTCAAATTCCATATGGTCTCTTCACTTGAAATATCCCGATAATTAAGGAGAAAATGATGGTGAGGCTTGAACGCTCTAAATCAATACTTCAATGGAAGTATCCCTCCACTTTGCATATGAATATAGTCATATTGGCTTGCTTCTACTAACAAATGCTATAAAAACCTGAGCAAGTATTCTAAGACTGAATAAGAATTGTGATTTAGATTTATAGTAGTCGTCTCTCAGTAACCAAGGATGACAATTGTCTTTGTGCATTTTCATCTATGGTGTATAGATGAGTGTGCACAAAGACACTTGTGCGTGAAGGAGATTTAAGTGGAAAAGTCCATGCACAGAGACAGTCCCACTCTCTCGGCGTTGGAAGCCTGGGTCCAGTGCCATGAAAAATCGTTACACCTGGAGACTTCCTCAGCTGCATTGGATGGCCGTGTTGTCCTTTGTGCTCCAACACTCCCTAAGCACTCCATAGTGCTTTGCTGCGTCGCCCTCTCAGCCGTTGAACCTTCTTATTGGTTTCTTCTGCCTGTTCCACCGAAGCAGTCTTCACATGCTGGGTGAGCAAAGCCCTGGTTCACCAGGGGTGACGATAACCCGATGGCTACCCTCACAGGTTTAGCCGGCCTGTCGAAGCCGTTGCCCGGGGTGTGGCTGCTGCCGCATGCTAGCAGCTAGGAGCCACAAGTGAGAGCTGGGTGTCAGGTGAGGGTCAGAGGCTGGAGAGCTACCCTAAGAGGGCACGACAAGCCCTCCATACCAGAGATACTACCCCTCCCTGAGCACCCCATACACCCCTTTAGATTTATAGATTATTTGTCCTTTGCAGGGTTAATTGATTTTGTTCAATGTCACACAATCTAGTTGGCCTTGAACCCACCACTTTTAATTCAATGATCTTGATAAAAACAACCCAAGAACTCCACCAACTATCAAATAACCAAAAGGCCATCTAATCTCCTTATTCTTTTCAGTCAATTTACAGGTAATGAATCCCCTGCTAATTATGCAAATACAGCCTTTCTCCCCTACATCATCTAATAATTCTTTCATTGATGGCATAATCCAATGCTTATGCCATCGCAACCACAGTAATTATTTGCTATACAATGATCTTCAAAATACACAGTGAGTTTAGATAGGTGGTCACCCATGAAAAGCAGAAACTATATTGAGAGCCAGTGCTATTCACAACTGGATTGGAAGATTGGAAGATTGGAAGAAAGTATAGTATGGAAAAGCATTATATTTTAGCATGGTTTTGTCTAATGTAATGTAATGTAATGTAATGTGGTGTTCAAAGAAAAGATTGTGGAGAAAGAAACTTAACCCTATGTGCTGGGAGAATTCCAAGGAGTCATATTACCATAAAACACTAAGGGTCACCCCATTAATATTAGTGCCTTGACTCTGTTTCCCCTCCAGAATGAGTAGCAGAACAGAGTTCTTGGCTCTCCTCAGACCAAGTTTCTTGAAGGTATGTTGATCAATGCTTATCACTTCTGCTATGTATACATTCACAGTTATTTCAAGCACTAAAGATATGGAAGAGAGTACTCTCTAAAACATTTTTTTGGCATGGGATTTTTTAAAGTGCCTTCTGAACATCAAATTTGCTACCGATCGATCATTTTGGATTAAAAGTTATTCCAAGGTGTGTTCAGGCCAGTTCCACTGCCTAGAAGTATCTTATATAGCAAAGCTTCACAATTTTCCAATTCAGATTGGTTCTCCCAAAGGCTGATTTGTTTCCCCCAAAGACTACGGTAAAGTTTATTGTTGCCAATTTCACACTCATCAAGGTTGAACTGTCTGTTGACTGGTGGTTAACAACTTAATATTAGCTTCCTTTTATCTATCTCCTATGAGTATTTTTCCCTCTCTGATTTATAGCTTTTGATTAGAAGCCAACTTTTACCTGAATGGCCTAGTGGTCAAATCTGACCTAACTTCATTCATCCTTCAGGCACATATTATTCTGGTCACTGAAACCCAAAGAATAATTGTCTCCTTAATGAACTTTGAGGTATTCCATTAAGGGTAGTATTTCTAAAGGCTAGGATTAAAGCAGGTAGAAAGTTATGAATAATGGTTAATCAACTAATCAACTTTTCAAAAGGAAATAAATAATAGTAGATGACATCTTGAAGCTCTTGCCTAAACAAAGAGTATAGCCTCTAATACTTCAAGACCTACTGAACTTCTCTTCCTAGTTCTGCCTCACTGGTTCATATAGCAAAAGATTGTTTATCACCTACAATATTCAAGGCATTGTGTCAACCACTGTGAGAGTTCATAGTTCAAACCTTTAATAAACTTAAAATAAAATGATCTTTCTTCTTCTTCTTCTTCTTCTTCTTCTTCTTCTTCTTCTTCTTCTTCTTCTTCTTCTTCTTCTTCTTCTTCTTCTTCTTCTTCTTCTTCTTCCCCTCCTCCTCTTCCTCTTCCTCCTTTTCCTCCTCCTCCTCCTCCTGATTTCCTCTTTTTCTATCTCACTTCTGTCCTCCCTGTTGAAATTCTTTCCTATCTCCTCTCCTTTACCATTGTCTCTCTTCCTATCATTTTCACACATCTTCTTTCACCATTATTTTTAACTGACCATAATCCTGATTTGGTATACAAATCACTAGATTGAAAGACACAGCACCTGGATTAGAAATCTACCCTTCTATCTTTCTACATGTTTTGCCCTAAACCAGACTCTTGCAATGAAGTATATTTCATGAAATTTGTTAATCTTTAAGAGTTTTGTCTCCCTTGTTTTTGATATTTTAAAAGCTGTTAAGTTTAGCATGTTCTAAAAAAAGCACCAAAATTAAGTTACTTTTGATATGTGGCCTTCAATTGGTTTTTTTGATACAGATAAAGTTCATCATCTTTTCTCTACTACATGCTTTGGCAGAAATGCTATTTGATATATTTTACATGGAAGATTAATTCAAAAAATCTATATGACACCACAGCAAAGAAACAAATTGAGAACATGTTTATAAAGAGATATTGAATACTTATTTTTGAAGCCCTGAAATGTGCTTGCATCTAATTTGAAAATAAAATCTAGTGGATCTGATCATAAATTGCTACCATGTTCTAGTCTTTTAAAAAAAGGAAATCTCAATAATTATTGTTATTTCTAAGTGCAAATTTACTATTTTTAGTTTCCCAATTTAATTTCTCCCAAATCCTACCCCATACATGTTGCACTTAAGACATCTAGTATATTTATTTAAGTAAGGCAACTTAAAATACTAAATTTGAGGTTTGACCATGTTATTCTCTTGCTC
The DNA here is from genome assembly GCF_027887165.1 of Monodelphis domestica. Lineage (NCBI taxonomy): Eukaryota > Metazoa > Chordata > Mammalia > Didelphimorphia > Didelphidae > Monodelphis > Monodelphis domestica. The sequence continues at coordinate 711,288,336 of NC_077227.1, forward strand.
ACAAATCTCTAGTGGCTCCCTATTACCTCTAGGATAAAATACAAACTCCTTTGTTTGACTTTTAGAGCTCTTCAAAATATGACTCCAGCCTACCTTTGCTTGTTTATCACTTTAATGCCCATTTTCTACCTTTGAGCCAAACTGGCTACTTGCTATTGCCTTTATACCCCTTCCATCTATTGTTTCCATATCTTTGCCCAGTCTATCTTTCATGCCTGGGATGCCCTCCCTCAATGCCTCCATCTCCTAGAATCAATGACTTTTTTCAAACTCTACTCATTTGCCATCTCCTATAAAAAGATTACCCTGGCCTCCCTAATTGCTAATCCCCTAGCTCCTAGGAATTACTTTGTTGATAGTTTTTGTATTTATATGTGTATTTGCATATATATTTTTAAGCTGTCCATATTTTATATTTAGTTTTCTGGGTATACATTGATTCCCCATAATCAAATATAAATTCTTTTAGGATAAGGGAGTATTTTATTTTTGTCTTTGATTCCCAGAATAATATCTGGCATTCCAATTAATGCTTATTGAAAGAATTAATTAAATGAAAATCAGTCAACATGCATTTATACGATATAATAGACACTTAATAAATACTTGCTGTATGGAATGCAAAAAAGAGCAAAAGACAGTCCTTGTTGTTAAGGAGGTTATAGTCTAATTGTGGGGAGCACATACAACTATACAACAATATAGAAGATAAACTAAAGACAAGAGATAAAAAGCACTAGAAAGGTAATCAGGAAGAGTTTATTATAGAAGGTGGAATTTAAACTATATTTTTAATTATTATTTTTATCTTTTCCAAATTATATTAGCATAATTTTTCAAAATTCATTTTCTGACTTTTGCAATCCATCTTCTCTCCCTCTCTTCCATCACCACCCCCTTCCCAAGACATCAGGAAATATGATATAGTCTATACATGTATTATTATACAATGCATATTTCATAGTCATTATGAAACAAAACATTTATTGCTTACACTAAAGAAAAAATTGTGGATAAATAAAATGAAAAATGGTGTGCTTTAATCTCCATTTGGACTCTGTGAGTTCTGTCTATGGTGGTGGATATCCTTTTTCATCAAGAATCTCTTGCCTTGTTGATAATATTTGTTATTCACAGTTCATCATCATTCATTATGGTTGACACTGTGTACAACATTCACCTGGTTCTGCTCACTTCACTTTGCTTCACTTCGTGGAAGTCTTTTCAGGATTTTTTGTGATCATCTTGTTTGTCATTTCTTATAGCACAATGGCATTCCATTACAATCAGATACCGCATGTTCAATCATTCTCCAATTGACAGATATCCCTTCAGTTTCTAGTTTTTTGCCACCACAAAAAAAAAATAGCTACTATAAATATTTTTGTGAACTGAGTTTTTAAAGGAAGCCAATAGGTGGGGAGGAGAAAGAAGAATATTCCAGGTACTGGGACACCCATGAAAATTCCCAGAGTCAAAAGATGGACTGTCCTATTCACGGAACAGCAAAGAGGCTGATGTCACTGGACTGATGTCAGTGGGGAGGTTATGAGAGAGCAGTGGAGGAAGAGGTAGATTATAGAGGGCTCTAAATGCCAAACCAAGGATTTCATATTTGAATTTGGAAGTAACAGGGAGTCAGTGGAGTTGACTGAAATGGGGAAAGGGGAGGAGGGAGCATAGTCAGAATAGTGCTTTAGGAAGATCAATTTGACAACTGAATGGAGGAAAAAGGGTAGGTGGGGGGGAGAGAGACTTGAGAAAAGGAGACCAACCAGCAAGCTAATACAGTTATGAGAGGCGATAAGGGCTTTCACTAGGGTGCCGACATTATCAAAAGAGTGAAGGGGACATGATGCAAGAGATGCTACAAAGATGTTGCATCTTGGCAATAGAATGGCAGGTCTGCCAATGTGTTCCTTTGGTAGCAAAAGAAGTCCATTTGTTCAGATTTAGGAATGCTTAAATATCCTATAATCATATAAATGATATAAATACAAATAACATATTGTAACATTTAGAGCTATAAGAGGCCATAAATCTCATTTAGTTCTACCCATCCCTTTAGAGATGAGGGAAC